>NW_025785065.1:0-21266 GCF_021130785.1 Homalodisca vitripennis | reverse complement strand
GGAATGATATATTTTCCTCAGGTGTCACAACAATAATTAATCAAGATCAAAACGCACAGAGAAAATTATGGTATAACAAGTTTGGTACCTATTTAGTAAATACTAGTAAATGTTAGTAAAAACATGAAGAGTTGGAAGGTAAAAAAAATTAAAATATATGGGAGATTCTTGCCAGTGGTTTACCCCGGGAACCCCCCATGGCTCTTAGATCCTGCGTAGCATCTTCTCGTATGACATTGTAATATGGGATGGGTATTACGTAGAGGGATAATTACATGCTGGGTTGATATCTGGCTGTCATTAACAATGGACAAAGGTCGTGTAATATTCAACACCTCTCAATACCTTTAACAGGATTTGTCAATAGAGCCGCTACACAGTAGTGGGAATCATTTCCGATTTAATTAAATGAGGTGTCGACTGAGTGTTAAAACTGTTTAAATCCCTTAGGTACCCTTCAAATAATTATTTAATGGTTCAACAAACACGTACGGTGAGTGTCACTAAGCTTTAAACTTGTTTTTGATAAATAATTATTAGATAATATGTAAAGTTTGCCTTTTAACATTAACATTTTTTTATAATTAGAAGCAACTATAGAAAAGTTAAACAATATATATTAAAAGGGTAATTTATTAAACAGTAGTAGAGCCTTATTTGTTTCTGTTTACTAATTTATTATAAATATTACTTGCAATTTTGATGATAATTATAAGCTGTTACTCTTTAGAGGAGCCGAGTAGAAAATAGTCCGATGGTGACTGGTATGTCGGAATCGACAAGTAACGTGGTTTTATAAAACAGTTCGAACCTTAATTAGTTACCAAATTTTAAAAGAGTAACATTAGGAACCTTTAGTTGTTGCCATTATTCTTTTTCTTATAATATCTTTAAAATGATGTGCCACTTGCTAGGTATTCCTATTTTAAAAATGTTACTTACCCCCAAATTACCCTCATGGTTGTAAAAAGTTTCCATATCCAAAAAATCAAAACAGTTGGATAAACATGCCCTAAAGTAAACTCACCTTCATCTTTATCCATAAGAAAGTTCATGGGGTGAAAAGGTTTTAAGACGCCCGGTACATACGTTTCCTTTAAATAATCTGCCATACATACGTGTTACAAAAAATGAATAACACATCGTTTAGACGATTGAAATTCATCCTCTTGGTCTGGTGTGACAAGGTAGTACATAAATATTACAACCAGCAGCAATAGACTAGAAATTTTAAAAAAATATATTAACCTAGGGAAAATTATTATATAACAGAAATTATAATACCCAAAAATGTAGGGAGTCCACACAGCAGAAAATGTTAAATTTTTTCTAATCTGAAGAAAGGGATGTATTTAATTCTCAAAACGTTATGATATATATATATATATATATATATATATATATATATATATATATATATTATATATATTTCAATAAACCCATTGAATGACAAAAAGTACTTGCTCCGCCGGGACATGTATATATGTGTGTTTGTGTGTTTTTTGTAACAGGTTACAATGGCAAATGTCCTAAATACTATTATTTTTTCAAACACTCCATCGCCAATAACAAACTTTAAACAAAGAATTCATTTAGGCCTACTATATCGTGCGGCTTGCTGTATGATTGTGTGACCTTATATTCAATGCTATCATTATCACTAAAACAATGTAACTGCTATTTATCACTTATTCGTTATGTTACAGTTGTCGCTAAGTGACAGGCATCAAGTACTGCTGACCAATCTTCACTTCGATGCGTCAGGAATCTACACTTGTGAAGTGTCAACAGAAAAGCCTATTATATATACCAAACCATCCGAGGAGCTAGAAATAACTGTTATTAGTAAGTACTAACTGTTATTAATTAGATGGAAAGGTTTTATCAAAAAAGGAAAAAATGTATTCCCGTTTCTGTAACAACATGGTCTTTCGCTAATGCAACAAGTAAATCTTTGTAATTTAGTGAATTTTAAAATACTATAATGGTTTTACTCCGTTACTAAGCCTTCATCTAACATATATACATAATTGAATATGAATATATACGTTTACATAACACTATTCCAGTAATACCATAGCTCGTTATACGATTCAAAAAACTAAATATACAACCCTAATAATAACATAAACTATTCGTACATAAATTTTTAGAAACTTTTCCTTCAAGATTTCTTCATAATTATTCACGCATTCATCGATTAATAAGTATTCATAGGTTTCGGTTTCGTGGAGTTTTCTTTACAATCTTATTTTTATGGTTAAATACTCTGTCTAGTTTTAATCAATTTCAATTTTATTTTTGAAATTTTAGACGTAAGTTTGAAATATCAATAACTTGTGAGTATCACAAACATGTTCTGTACAAATAACGATACTCAGTAGTCTAGAACATAAAGCCCAAGTCTTAATATGGTGATAATCACATACATTTAGCATCAGGAACATTTTAATACTACATGATGTATAGCGTTAGAAAGCTGTTTAATTTGCCTTTGTTGGTCTGTTAGCCTCATTAAATAAATTAAATATTCTAGTTAACAACGTTAATAAAATATCTATTAGATACAATAACAATTTTAGATACCTTATCATTTCAAACACTTTTTAAATATTATTTCATCTATTTATATACTTAAAGAAAAACTTCTTAAAAACGAAACATAAATATATACCTTTCGTGGTGCAAGTAATTTTGGTATTACGGATAACGTAACGTCAAAAAATCGTTCATAACATCATACAAGCGTGATTATCACGTCTTTCAAATTACATTTATGGGTTTATGGACACATCAGATGTTAAGCGATGTAAATTATTTTGAATTATTCGTTATTAAATGAAAGATAATTATGTTATTTCTGAAACGAATTAATCCATACCAAAGCAGTGACACATAAAACTACTCGAGCACACCTAATACCTTCAATAAGATTCAGTCTAGTTTAATTTATCTGTACATACCAATTATGTTATGATTGATACTTCTTAAACCATTTTAAACGTACCAGACGTAGGATGATAATAAAGTACTGCTTTTAAAATTGTATAAATTTTGAAACAACCCCTTTGATTAGGATACCTTTCATCGTTTTATTTTTACATATTCAATTACATATGATTTTAAATTGTGCTCCATTTAATTTTATGATATGAATTGGTTATAAATACATGATTGGATAATATTTAAAATTATAAATTTAAATTTTGTATTTACAGTTAAAGATAGACATTTGGCTTTGTTGATATACACTGAATAACATATAAAGTTAAGATAAGATAGTAAAGTTTAGATAAGTATTTCAATCATGTTCTTGACACAAAGTGAATGAATGTTACCGTATAGGAACTGACATACATTCCGCTGACCTGGACATTGTTACAGGAAATCAATTGGAAAATCCAAGAATAACTTTCCGGAAGCCAGAGTACACAGTGGGAGATTGGCTGCAGGTCAATTGTACTTCCGCTTCCGCAAGACCGACTCCTTATGTTACATGGCTCCTTAATGGGAAAAAAGGCAGTCAGGTCAAGTTTTTCCTAGCGCACATGAAAATCTTTGAAAATCACCAAATTTTTCATAAATATACCAAGTATATTTTAGCAGTATAACAAACTAATTTTAAAAAGTCGCAAAATTATATTCATGTAGTTCTCCAGGAACTTACCCTAATTAAGTATTGTAATTAATTAACGATTTAAATAAAGTCACTAAAATTTTTGATTTTATCCTTAATCAAAATCGGCAAGGAAGATAGCAACATTTAGTTAGGGATACCTTTTGTTCCTAACATAAGTAGAGATAGGTTCTGTTCTTAAGTAAATATATTTATTCCCTGCATTCAAACCCGGGATCTCAAATTTTGGCACACCTTTTTCTTAAATTTGTTGAAAATATGTAAAATAAATTCCGTATAAGTCTTTTTCAGGGGGTTCCTATTTGTTTCATTTAATAGCTATAATGGTAAAAGTCATAAAAAAACTTTACAAAGGTCGCCTAATAGTTATTCTTTTATTGATCACCTTCTTAAATTTTTTACTTGTCAAACCAAGGAAATACAATAACTAATAATTTTAATTTGTGAATCAAATTCAATATCTTCAAGAATGGCAGGAACAAAATATTTTTATTTATAATGAAACCTTCTTTTGTTCCTGACATAATTAGAGACTCGACTAGTTCTACTGCAATATAAATAGATTAATTTACTTTGTGGTCCTATAAAACCTTTAAATTTAACTCTATTTCTGCGTGGACAGGTGGACGAGAGTTTGATACGGTCGTTTACTGAACAGCAGCCGTCTTCTGTGACTGCCCAACTGACTCTGCAACTGACAGAGGAGCACGTGGATTCTCTAGAGCTAACCTGCCTCGCGACCATCCCCAAGTTCCTGGGCAACAGTATCCACCCCTCAGAGTACGCTGACCACAAGTCTGAGTCCGTCACTGGTTGGTCTTTTTAATGTTTTGGAATTATTCCACATATTGTAAAGCTCACAGATGTATGTTATATTGTTACTACAGCATGGAATATTGTGTTAGAAAAAAGGCTGCAACTAAATTCTTGTTTAAAAGGCAATTGTTTGGTGGAAGAGCGGTGGAAATGACGATAAAAGAGCAAAGATTTGGAGACTCTTCAAGAGATTCACAGTTAAAGACGGGGAAAAGTTACCTGTATTTTTTATTAATTATTTTTATTAAACATTCATAAATTTAGCAAGAAAGCTACAGTATAATCATCTGTTTCTATATTTTATTGTTATTTATGTGAACATTTTTAAAGGAGAAATATTGTTTTTTAGTAATTTTAATAATTACTATCAGCAGCAATTAGGCAGAAAATCTTAAATGTTTTTATCTGAGATTTTTATCCAATTTCAATTAATATTAGTCCTGATTTTTTTATGACCGAAGAGTTCAAAGTTAATCTTACTTTGACAAAGTACTCAGATTCGTACCTACTTTAACAGTTACTAAATTTAATTCATACATCCAAAATGGAAACTTAGATATTTTTAATTGCATAGATGAGGTACGTACAGTGTAAGTGATTCTATTACTTTATATTATTAAAACTGATTTGTGTACAATTTTAAATAGTTTAGTTAAAAGGGTAGTTAATTTTTATAACTCCTAATTTTTAGACTTTTTATTTATCCAGCCAAATGCTTCCTGACAACAGAAAGAAAAACTAATTTTACTTGACGTGCTGTACAAAAACAACCAGGATCCAAAATAAAAGGAACATTACAACAGAGTATGTACCTCAAGTTTACTTTAATTTTACAAGACACCCAACACTTTAGATATCTTCCAAATCTATTGAATGTTTGTCTGCGACAATCACAAAAGACTGATTATGCGCTAGACTTTTAATAATAAAATACATTTAAGATTTCTTTCTTTGCCATTTCTGTAACTAGTGTTCTAATTTCTCGAAGAAAAAAAAATAGAAAAATTAAATTATAAATTATTTATTCAGTGTTAAATTAATGATAACAGATGGCACTAATTCCATTTTTAATACAATTTGAATTTTTCCTTTAATCCGTTTCGTTGTAATTTTTTCAAATTATACAATTAAAAACGATTAATCATACAAATTTATATTACTTATATAAATAAAATTACGTACCTTGCCATCAGCATAAATGTTAGTGAGACCTCGTATTAATATTAAATAAATTTGTTTATGGTATCTAAAATTAAAGAGAACACTGAACTATGCTATCAAAAAAAATCTCGTTGGCATAACGATACATTTGTATTTAGGCCGTAAATTTCGTGATTGCATCGGTTTTGTTAAACATGGTCGTATAACTGGACCAAAAATGTTGTAAAATTGAATGTTTCAACATATCTTAAACACACGATGGACATTTCAAATTGACGTTTCTCTTTCATGTTCCAGTGGACGTGGTGCTGATACAGCAGAAAGCGTCGACGAGTGCCCAGAACATGAGCGATGCTGACAGCACAACCCCCTCAGCGCTGTGGACGTGCTTGCTGATACCTGTCTTCTGGGGCGAACCATTGAGAGTCGGAATAGCTTTTACTTTTGTATATATATATCATCAGGGGTGCTTTCAGATTTTGAAGGTTTAGATATTGTAATAGAAAAGATTAAACGTTAACGCGTTGTAATGAAAAAAACTCAAATAACGATTTTAATTGAACACATTTTATAATAGGTTTAGGAGAAAATACTAGAAAAGGAAAACCGGTAATAATTTTTTGATTATTAAAAGTTATTTACCACAGTGTTTCATTTAAAAAAAAGGATTACATTCTTCATTAAAACAGGTAAACACGGGAAATCCTCCTTTCGGTCAATTTACGAAAAAATACCTATTGGTTTGATTTTAAAAGTTACCTTTCTTGCCGGTAACTAATTTATATTTTCTAAACATAGTTAGTCTTCCTAATGAACTATAAAGAGTAGAAGATAAGCATCCTGTTGGAATGTCTCTAAAGTTTAAGTGTAAGTTCGTAGAAATGGTTGAAATCTGAAAGCTCCAGAACTAAACAAAACATATCACAGGACTTTCCTCTCTGTCAATTGCTACTTACTGTAATTATAGTGTTTTATATTTTTCTGTACATATTACTCTATTATATAGGCCTAAACATTTGCCTGACTATGTATGTATATAGAACATCATGAGATATACTAAATGCCGGCTATTGTTACTACGGCTATGGAACTTTGTTTTAGGGTTTAGTTTTTGAATAGATACTCATGGTTTAAAGGTTTTGAGGATAAGGAATGCTGTACTGTTACATGATCATTCCATTTACTAATAATGTAATGTTATTTAATAAATTGTATTTTATTTCTTTAAGGAACTTTTATTAAAAACTACGGGATGAGTTTCAGACTGTTGAAAGAAAAAAGTAACATTGAAGTAAATAACTGTATATACGAACTAAAATAAACCATTCAATTTATGATATCGTACATACATTCAGAGAATAAATGCATTTCCCTTTATATAATATATAAAAAACCATGCCATGTATGGTAAGTAAAAAGAATTATATATCATGTTAGAATAACATTAATATGAACTTAGTAGCAATTAAATGTTATAATTTAATGGGATTTTGCAAAGAAAACATTACTTTTTTAGAGAAATTTTGATATTTAATATCAATCTTAATAATAACAAACGTTTTTTAGTGGATCATGTATAATAGTTTGACATCGATTCTTTCTCTCGGTCCTTTCTAAGATCAGCATCCTAATCAAATGTCATGTAAATAAAAAAACTAATGTTGTTTTAACTGAACTGCCAGATTTACAAGTTAACATAGAAAAATATCTGATAACGATTATAGAAAAACATAATATATCAGTTTCATACATATTTTCATAGATGGTTATCACCGGAATTATTAAGACAACCCCTCCAAGTGGCATTTTAGGAAGCAGCATACTGCAAGTATAATGTTTATTGGTAGTGTAGTAGTGAATCGAATATTCGCGCTATAAAAAAGTTGCTAATATAAATTGCAATAGTAACAGAAAATTTTAATGGTCGTAGAGAAAAGATCAAAAATATAATGGTAATGTTGTCTCATTTTATCTAATACCTGTTTATATTAAGTAGTAAATCATTAACTAACACGGTTTTAAAAGATCTTACAAGGTTCACGATCTTATTTTAATCTTGTTTAGAGTAATATAAACCATATGTTAAGGTTAACCTTACTGTGTAAAAGTACGCGATCTGAAGGTTACACATGTTGCTGAAATAATGTATCATTTAATTCCATCACTCCTTGTTGATATTACCAAAAAACAATTATCCCAATAATATTTAAACTCTTATACATACATTTAATTTGCAGCTAGAAGCATATAAATGCATGGGTAACGTAGTACCTTGATTGTGTAAGTTAACACAGAAGATAAATCATTTTAACGAACGTGATGTGCTGAGGTGTCGGGGATTGCTTCAGATAGTTCTGATATTCAACGCTAGGCTGAGCTACTTTTAATATTTGCTACCTGGCCTGTCACTCCACAGGATGGCAGTCCGAGCGTTTAGTTCCTTGCCACATTTTATAGCAGTGGATGAGTTATCTATCGTGTAACTAATACAATTCTGGTTAGTAATAATTAAGTCTGAAAGGCCCAAGTATACAAACATGGTTCTTGTATTTTATTGTCATGTTCCTAATATAGCATTGTCTTATGGAGTAGCAGCGGTTCCGACTCGTTTTGTTCCTGCGCATTTTAGGTCTAAGGGTAACGTTACATATCACAATCGGTTGCTCAACAGTAAACAAAACATATCAAACAATCACCAGAGGACTTCGTGAGTAGTTTTGTATTCTGATATTTACAACTTTGTAGTAAGAACTAAAGAGCACTCTGTAGGAAGTACACTAAATCTCATAAAATTACGCTATCAACGTAATACAACGTTATGTTTACGAAGCGGTTTATTGCTGTAATTATATTTATGGTGTTACAATGTGGTGTGTGTTCGACTAATTTTAAAATGTATTATTGTATTGTGGGTGTAAATATGGTCTTTATTTCTTAAGGTTTTTATTAACCTTCCATGTTATTATAATTAATTTTTAATTATCCAATTGTTTTATTAACTAAGACGTGTATTCATTGTAATTTTTCTTCTCAATATATTTTAGTATTTAAACTACTATAGGTACTTTTTATCTTTAATTAATATTTAGGTAATTACTTTATAACATTAAAATTACAATGTAATTTAGTAATATGTTCATTATTCAAGATGATTGAAAGGTGATAACCTACATTTTTTATTGTTTGGAAAGAATTATGTATGTTATTTATGATTGAGGTATATTAAATTTAATATTCTTACACAACAATTTTTATAATATTTTTAAGTTTTTGTGTTTTACTATGTAAATACGCAATCTTTAATTATCTTATTTAAAATCTCCTGATACCAAAAAAAAAAATTGTGTTGAATACATTATTCGTTAGTGTCACCATTTCTAACTTGTCTGTGTTGTCAAAGAAAGGAAAGTAAAATGTATGAGTATTTTCTTAATGTGATATTATATTATAAGGGAAACAAGTGTGTACAGTTAAATTGAGCTTAACTTAGTGTTGCATATTTTTATGTGTGATAACATACTTGGTCTTATCAAATAAAGTCATACAAAATCAAATGCGTGACTAATTTCATCCTTTCAAGCTGATAACACTACCTTTTCATGACAGTAATCACCAAAGCAATGCTAATGTAAATAGATTACATTCCCTTTCCAAAACAATGAAACAAGATTTCATCGAAAAATACTTTACCTTTATAGGAAACGATACCATTTTAGGTGGATATATTATAAATCCGCCCGTCGTAATCGTAATGTATTAACGTCATTTCCGAGTTTTCTTTTTCATTTTCCCCTATGATGACCCCCGAATACATAACTACCGTAATCCAAAAAACTTAGATTTAAGGAAAATAAGTGATAGACAAACTTAACATAAAGAAAAAAATAGTAAATTCGTAATTTGGAAAACAGTGATGCAAATTATAAAATATAAAATAGTACAGTATGATGGAATCCTTAGAGTTATTTCAAATATGTTAGAATTTCACGTGAAGAATAGTCTTTTATTTGTTTTATGGACAACGATAAACCAATAAGTAGTTATTATTATTTAAAGGATACATTGTTTTGCCAATAAAGTCCTTTGATTTACATCAGGTTTTCTTTAGTAGATTGTGTTCATCTGTAGTGGAATCGGTGATACATTGAAAAGGTCTTCCATTGTATTTTTTTTTTCGGAAACATGGTGAATGGAGTTATCGTCGTGCAAATAAATTAGTTCGATGTCACACGTATAACTTCTTGGCCAGTCTTACTACTTTAATTCTGACCCAGATAAATGTGATTTAAACTGAGTTTGTTTTAGAATAATTTTGGTGATTTGAAAATCTAATGACTTCTCTTGGTAAAAACTTCAAAAATTGAAAAGATTTATTAATTTTTGATAATTTAAACCTTATAATAGGAAAAAACTTTTAATTACATAGAGGATTAATAGTCATATTATTATTAAACATGTTTTAGGTGCTCTGGTTAGTTTAGTAATAGATTTTGTAGGGAAAACCCTCCAAAAAAGACATAAGAATGTCATATACGTAAAATACCTACCACATATATACCTTTTTACTTGCGTTTTGAAATTATAATACACTGATTTTCCTAAGCATGATCCTACAAATATTGATAATATTATATATTTTGTTGAGGGAGATTCTCATACTTACATTATGCATCTTAAACCGCTTACAACTGTGTCACTACAGGTGGAGGGAGATAATCTGTGGGCTGCTGTTTACAATAATGTTACAGCCAGTGTGCAGGTAAACACCAACACAAAGGAGTCAGTTTAGTACCAGGGTCACGGCATGTACCTTATCTAAATTACACCTTTATTGTTTTAGTCCTGAAACTCTACAACTAACTGACTTTTAGGCCACAAAATGCTATACTGTAGAGTAAATTATTTAAATGACAGTTTGGTCCACGGACTAGACCCTTTTTTGGAATCAGGCAAGGACTTGTGAAGATTATTGTTCAGCAGACCAGTGACTAGAGCGAAATCACGGTGTTAACGGTCAGGCTCGATTATTTTTTTAAATTTTTCGTTAGTGGGGGCCTTACCATCTCGCCTAGCCCTCCCTATGTCCCTTGTCATTACTTTCCAGCCCCTAGCTGATGAACCGGTGTAGAGTACTATAGATATATCTGAAGCTTCCGGATTCAAATAATAACTGCTACTGTGCGAATCTGCCAATTTGAATCAATTGTTAGTTACTGTTCTGATTCCATTAAATTAATTTTATTTAAGTTCTGTATTGTAAACTAACAATATTTTCCTAGTGAATTTGAAAGTGCGGAAACTTGTTAGATATTAAAACAAAGAAGATTCCTGTTTAATGTTGCTCAAATTTGTACCTTAACTGTTTGGTTTCAGGAGACTTTCGTAGTAATTTTAATTTTACATTTTTAACTTTTTGAAAAGTACCTGTAAGAATTTTGTTCTTTGAAGATATCTTTATAGTTTTGATACCTTTTAATATTTGTTTCAAGTCTCAAATGTATTTAGTTTTCAAGCAATATCAATTTAAACATTCAATATTTTAAAAAGTATATTTAAATAGTAATTCTTGTTTTTGATAAATATTTGTACAGAAGACTGAGAAATATTTTGTGAAGAATTAGTTAGTTGATTGTTTTTTGCAAGAAAACATTTTTTTTACAGAGGTGTATTCAGACTTTAGAGATGCCATGCACTTACAGACAAGTGTTGAACTGAAATACCCAATTCAGGTACATAATAACCGGAAGATAATTGGCAAAATGTGGGTATTTATTACAAAAGAATAGAGTTTGTCTCGGTTTACTTCGTAATTATTTATACAAAGAGATACAACTTGCAGTTTGGCGCACTTATTCCTTCCTCATGTAACGAGCTGCTGGAAGCCACAACAAATCCGCAGAACGTCTTTCCTCTCAGTCTCAAATTTGCTGACAGCCTTTCTTCTTTCAATTGTGTCAAACTTGTTTTCCTCATTGTATTCTTGTGAATGCATCCTTAAAGTGCTATATTGTACATTAAAACCCTTCCGCAGAGAGACCTTTTCACAACTCTTATATAAAATAATAATTTGTGGAAATGACTTGTTACTGTGACTAACATAATCATAATAAACATTATTGAACTATGGTTGATGATTTACGACATCGTAATACAAATTATTAAATGGAATAATTTCTATAGAAACTAAACTGGTGTTAGTCCTAATGTTTTAGTATGTACTGCTTATGCTAGTAAAACAGTCACACATCTTGTAAGTCACAAGATTGAGAAGTGGAGAAGTGTCAAAGTGTCACTTTGGTGCCAGTCAACCAGTGAGGTTAGCCAAAGTAATGTTATAAAATGACGACATTTTATTAAAGTTTTTACACAAAGCACCATTATAAGATTTTAATTGTAGCTGTTAAGTAACACTAGTGGAAATAAAGTAATATAACCGTAATATTCGTACAATTTTATACCTATTTTTATTTAGTATCTTACCGTGTAACACTTTAAAAAACTGTAGTGAAAAAACAGTAGAAAAAGTATGATATCTTCAAAAACATTCAACGTACTTCAACACGTAATTAGTTTTAGCAAATAGTTTTGTAGTATTATATTACTTACTTATGATAGTTAATTTAATAAAAAGGTTTATCACAAAAGGACAAATCAAGGAAAGTTTGGTTAAATGTGGTACTAATCGTTTACCAAAATTGGCATATGAACTGATCACGTCCAAGACTGTCATGTATCACTTCAGGAATTAATGCTGCAAAGTAAATCTTTTAAATCCTAAGGAATTACTGAAACCTTTAGAATAAGTGGTATTTTGGGTTCTTAAAAATCGAAGTAGTATGACGCGACGTTTCACTCCGGAATATTTTTATATATTAAATAACAAAAAAGTAAGTGTTGAGAAAGGGGCAAACATGTAGGTTAATGCTCACAATTAAACTCCCAATTCTGATCCCGTCTTGTCGGTAGTGTGCATGCACACTGAGGGAGATTATTGATCAGGAATGCCAGAAAACCCTGTTGATAATTGAAATGATTAACGAATAAATGATTTTCGGTAAATTCAACTTTAGGATCTGCTTTTGAGCGCCTAATTTAGACTGCCCCTCAAGGTACATCCTGCGTAGACATGTCGGTGGATTATTTGGGTGTTTTCAGGTTCTACTAGATAAATACATTCCTTCCTATCATACATGAAGCTCTGACTTTCTTCAAGTCAATATTGCTCGTTTTATATTAATAACTTGATATAATTAAAAGATTTAAAAACATTTTGTCGTGTGTGATGTAGACGTAGTTTCTGAGCGGTAGTCAGGATGGCAACCGATGTGGGTCAGCATTATTTACTCGGCAATATACTGCGACGCGTACCTCAGTGTGCGCTGTGGCTAGCTCACTATCGTGGCTAGGTTTGTTTATCGTTGATTCACATATCAAGAAAATAAGAAATACATACGTAGTAGGTCTGAGAAGTCTACTTTAGTCAAAAAGTGTATACTTGTGGAACATAATATTGTCTAAAATATTTATGGTACCACAGTACAGTTTGCTGTTTTTGTCCTGTTAGAGAAAATATATATTAATACGTAGGTATGAGTATTTTTAAATCTAACAATATATGCAATACAATTACTGATCGAGCAATACGTATTTAATATTTGCTAAACATTTACAGTCGAATGCCGTATTTGACTAAAAACTTCCAATTCTATTGTCTAAGATAACCTCTGTGCTCAACAGTGGATTACAGAAAAGGTGAAATAAGAAGTGTTGTTACTTCTAAGCGTAATATATGCGTTCAAGCTATAAATGTAAAAGGAATAAAATGGGTACTTAAATTAATCAAACCTATGATTGTGTTGTCAAATTATAATGTTTTAAAGAATATCTGATTGAATTTACATGTGTTTTGCTGCAATGCTTTCCTTAAGACAATTTTCACAATAAAGAAACAAGTGGGATGGAGGCCCTGTGGTCGGAGAGGAAAAAAAATCATTCTTCAGTGCACTTTTAGGACACAAGATAAAAATAAACTTGTTTTTATTTTTTCATCGTTTTTGTTCGGCGTTGATGAGTCAGTGAGGAAATTTCTTTACATTTATATATTAAAACATATTTTAAGATAAAATTTACTAGGCAGGACAGTACAGTGTTGTTAAAACCTAATAAACGTAACTAATAATAAAGTACTTGTAAATTACATATATTTTTATTATTTAGATGGATTTTCCGACTTTATTTCAAAGTAATACAAAAACCATGATTAATATAAAATTTATTTGCTTAAAATACCCATTTAAAAAACATATATAATAAATTAACTCGTCAGTCCAAATAATGGTTGATTTAAAGGAACGAAATGATCAGCAAATTAGACCTGGGGTCAAATCATAAGAGGAAATAATCCCCCGCGGAATTTGGTAATTTACAACTTACTCTAACAGGCCATTTTAGTGACTCTAACCAATATATAATGATTTTGGACTTTGCATTTGAGACTATAAAGGTTGTATTTTAGGATGTTCCAGGTAAAACCCGTCCTTCGAGTGTAGCTTGGTCCAATTAGAATATATTATAATATATTCAATAAACTTCAGTAACTTAAAAAAACATGATTTTTGGAAAATAATTCGATATATAATTTAGTTACATGAGTGGTCAATCTGAGCTGACCCATAGACAGCTAACACAGATGTGGACAGCGATTTTAAAAATGCAGTCAAAAATTAGTAAACTGGCGTAATAACAGAAAGTGTAAGATACAACCTGCAGTAGTCTTATTCAGTCCATGGGGTAAAGCTATTCTGAGCTGGACCAGGACAGAAAGTTAACAAATGAGTAACAGCGCGTCTTAAATGCAGTCAAAATTAGTAAGACTGGCGTATCAGCAGAAGTGTAAAATACAACTGCATTCCCCGGGTTAGGAGATTCAGCAGGGCAGAGTCCAAAGACAATGCTGATGGAGATGACTCTGCAACTGCTGATTACATCTTTTCCGGCGCTTCATGTATTACTTTCAGCTTCTTTGTCACTCTATCTTTATTATTGTTTTATTTTTTTTAAAAATTTAAAAAACCCCCAAAATTTTTCCACAGCACCCTTCGGGGGAGGTTGTTCCCAAACCTAACCAGTCGCGTTTGGGGTAAATTTTTTATTTGGGGTTATAACCTTGGGCCCAAAAGGGGATTTCCCCCAAAAAATGAACTAAACCAGGGTCCACCGGAAATTCTTTGGGGGCTTGCCCCCATTAAAACTTTGGCCGCTGGGGTTTTAATCCAATTTTTTCATTGGGGTAGGCAATTTGGGCGGGGGGAAAGAAACTATTTATATATATTATATATAAATTTTTGTTTTTTAAATTTCCCCAAAAAATTTTTGACGAAATAATTTAAAAATAGCGTCTATTTTTATAGACGAAAAATTTTATCACGGATTTTTTTTTTATTTTTTAAACAATTCTATATCTTTCTTTTTTAAATTTTAAAATTTAAAAACCCCCCAAAAGTAAAAGAAATTTTTGGGTTGAAAATTTTTTGGGGTTTTTAAAAAATTTTTTTTAAATGGTTCTATGGGTTGTTTTTTTAAGGTAGGTAATCTTACTTGGGGGGTTTTTGAGTGTTTTTCCCCGCATGTGGGGGAAAAAGGAAGATTTTTTTAAAAATCAAGCCCCCTTTTTTAAATTTTTGTTTTTTAACCCAAAAAAGTTTTTCTTGTTATTGGGGTTTTTTTTAAAAATTTTTTTTAAAAAGAGGTAAGGAAACAAAAACCCATATTTGGGAGTAACATTAATGTAGATTTAAAGGGGGAAAAAGGGTTTTTTTGGGGGGTTTTTAATTGAAAAAAATCAAAAAAAAATGTCGATGGTTTTTTAAAAAGGGGGTTTTTTTATTAAAAGGGGGAAAAAAAGGGAAAAACTGAAAACCCAGTCTCAAAAAAAAATTTCCCCCCAAAAATTTTTGGGGGGCTATTTTTTTTTTTTTAATGTTTTTTAAAATTCTTATTTTGTCAAAATTTAAAACGATTTTCCAGCTTTTTTGGGAAAAGGGGGGGGAAAGGGCAAGGAAAAATTTATTGCAGTGCCCCGGGAAAAAACCCTTTTGTGTCCCCCCAAAGGGGTTTTCCCCGGTGGTAAAAATTTTTTAAATACCCCATTGAAAACAATTTGTTTGTTTACCGCTTTAGTTTTGTTAAAAAAAAAGGTTTTTTCAATTTAAAATTTTTGGGGTTTGGGAAAAAATATTTTTTTGTTCCCTTTTGTTTTTTTAAAACAATTTTGTAAATTTTTTCTTCGTTCCAAAATTTCCCCAAAAATTTTTTCGGGAATGTTCCAAGCTTTTTTTAAAAAGGGGACACAAAAATTATCAAAAACGCCCTTTTGGTTACCCCCTTTGGAATTTTTTTCCCCCTTTTCCCCCTTTTTTTAAAAAATTAAAATTTTTTTTGGACTATAATTATTTTTTAAAAAACCCCTATAAAAGTTTTTTTAAAATTTAAATTTGGAAAATTTTAAAATTTTTTTAATTTTTTTTTTAAAAAAATTTTTAAATATTTTTAAAATTTGTTTTTAAAAATTTAAAATTTTTTAAATGTGGGGGTTGGCCAAATTTCCCCCCTTTAAACCCGGGGGTTTCCCCCCCCCCAAATGAAGTTAGATGTCTTTTCTTTTTTAAAAACCCGAAAAAAAATTTTAAATAATGTGAGTGAAAAATTTTTCCCTGAGTGTTTCATTGTTTTTTTTCATTACGAAAAATAGAAAATTTTTCCCCATTTAAAACCCCCCCCAAAAACCCCCCATTTTTGTTCTTTATATTTCTTTCCAAAATGAGTTTATCAGGGGGGGGTTTAAGTTTTTGGGGGGTTTTCGGGGTTTTGGGTTGGTGGGAAAAAAGGGCCACCCCCCCTTTTTGGGGGGAATCGGGGTTCTTATTTTTTTCCGGGTTTTAAGAAATTTTTTCCCTGTGTTTTTGTTTTTTTAAGTCCCGGGTTTTAATTTTGTGACGTTGTTTCCCCAAAAATTTTTGGGAGTTTGTGATTCGTTTTTTACCGTGTCCCCCTTTTTTGGCCCCAGTTTGTTTTTTTAAACTAGTTTGTAATTTATTTTGTTAGGTATTTTTTTAACCGATAAGGATAAAAGATCGCAATCTTGAAATACAGTTTTACTGATTTTTTTTGTTTTAAAAAAACCGATGAAAAAATTGGGAAAAAACTGGTTTCTTTCTCGGAATTTAATTTTTGGGGGATTTGGGTAAGACGGAATTTAAAGTTTTTGGTGGAAAAAAAATTTTGGAAAAAATTGGGGGGAGGCTTTGGTCCTTTTTTTAAAAGGATTAAAAAAAATTTATTTAAACATTGATTTAATTGTAAATTTGGGGCCACCAAACCGGGGGATCAATACAATTTTTTAAAAATTTCATACAAAAAGAAAATTTTTATTTGGTTTCTATTTTTTGGGCCCCCGTTTTTAATTTTTACTTTTACGGTTTTTTTGGGGATTTCTTTAAATAATGCATTACAAAAAATTTATTTATTTGGGGGGTTTTGAAGGCACTTTTTGGGGGGGACTTTTAATCATTTTAAAAAGAGCGTGAGGGTCCAGAAGTTTTTTTTTGGGAGGTTTTTATTTTTCCCTTTCTACACAAAGCCCTTTAATTCCCCGTGTTTTTAAAAAAAGGGGAAAGGGGGAAAAACCTACGGTAATTAGGTCGAAATATGCAAAAAAAATTTTCTTTCGTGGGGGGTTTCGAACTTTTCCTAAATTAGATGAAAATTGATGTAAAAAAGGGGGGTTTTTAAATTTTGTCTTCTTTATTTTTTTTTTTTCACTTGTTTTAAAAATTTTTTATTAAGTTTTTGCATTTTTTGATTTTCCGCCGGGGAAAAAAAATTTACAAAAAAGGGGATCCGGGTTATATTTTGATTAAGGAACATTTAATAACCCAAAATTCCCGGGGGTTGTTGTGAGGGGGGGCAAAAAAATTTTGGGGAATGTAAATGTTTTTAAAAAATTTTTTTTTAAAATTTTTTATTTTCCAAAAAATTTTGGTGGTGGGGGGTTTTTTAAATTTTTTTGGGAAACCCCTTCAATTTCAAGGGGGGCTTTTCAATTTTGCCCAAAATGGGAAATTTCCATTCAAAAAAGGGACAATTGTAAGGCATGGCGGGTGGGGGGGGGTGGTTTTACTTAAAAATAAAAAATTTCGGTTTCCCAAAACCTTATTTTGGAAAAAACCCGCGGTATTTTCTTTTCTAAAAAAATTATAAAGTTTTAACTAAATTTATTTTTCCCTTAATATATTTTAATTTTTTATTACGTTTTTAGGTATTTCAAAAATTGTCCCAAAATTTTTCAAAAGGAAATTTTCCCAATAGGAAGCTGGGGGGATTTCGCATATCCCCCAGACGTTTTTTAAAAGTTTTGGGGAAAAGGGGGATGAAGGCTTGGAGTTTTTTTGGGTTTTGAATATAACCCTTCCCTAATTTGTATTGAAAACTATAATAAAATATTTAACGTTTTCTCCGGAAAAACCCAGTGGGGGATCTGTAAAGTTTAAATAGCTATTATAAAAGTGTCAATAATCGTTTATATTTCGGGTACAAATTAAAAAATTTAATTTTTAAAAAGAAAGATGATAGTATAAAGGGGAAACTTATCTTTAATATTCCCTTTCTTTAATTTTTGATTATTTTGTTTTTAAAATTTTTTTTCCCATTTATAAATTATAAATGATAAGTGTCTAAAAAAGATTTTTTAAATTTAAAGTAATGAAATTTAGAAAATTAATATATGCCCAATGTGGGGTTTTAAATTTAAATAATCCCAAATTTTTATTTTAGAAGTAGTTGCTGATGTAAAAGAGGAAAAAAAATTTGTGTTGTTTTAAAATTTAAAAGGGGGTAACATGACCCTCATTTTGAAAGAACCGCAAGGCCTTAAAACCCTAAAAACCCAAACACCCCAAAAGCTCTTTTTCAAGGGATGAAAAAAAACCCTTTCCCAATTTTACTTTATTTTTAAAAGGGAATGAAGGTTATATTTTTTTATGGCCCCGGGGATTTTTTTTAAAGGGAAGAAATTTTTGGGCCCCTTTAAAGAACCGGGATTGTTTGTTAAAAGGGTTTTTAGTTTTTTAATCTTTTCTAGGGTTGAACCCTTAAAACCTCGTTTTGGTGGAATTTACTTGAGGTTAAATTTAATTTTTAATAGGCCCTTATTGGGGGGGAAAAGGTTTACGGGAACCTTAATCTATTTTTTTTGAAAAAAAAATTTATTTTTTGGGTATTTAAAAGCTAAAATTTTTAAATTTTTTTTTCAACTTTTAAAAAACAAATTTGTGCGAAAACCCATTTATATATTTTGGCCAAGCATGTGTCCCCCCAATTTAAAAAAAAGTGTTTTTTAATATGGAGATTAAAAATCCGACAGGAATTTGTAAGCATATTTTCTACTTTGGGTGTCAGGGGGGTTGGGGTTTAAAATTTTTTTTAAATTTTAAAACGGAAATATTCCTGGTTTAAATCAAAATCCCTTCATGGGGTTTTTTTTAGACACTTTACAAAATTATGTGTTTTTATGTTTTTCCTACCGGAAAAACCATACAGATAATATTTTTTAAAAATTTTTTAAACCAGTAAAACCCTTATTTTTAGGGGTTTGGGGGGAATAACTGTTTAAGGGGTTTTCTTTCAGTGAAAAAATTTTGCTTTAAAATTTAAAAAGTTTTGGGGTTCGATGGGGGAAATTTGGTTTTTGGGTTTTAAAAATTTGATTTTTAGGGACCCCCGGGGTTTTCAAAATTTTTACTTTTTAGCGGGAAAAATGGACAATAATTCGCCGCAAAGGGTATCTTTTTTTAGGTTAGAATTAAAAAAACTATTTTTTTCAAAAACGTTCCCCAAACCGGGGGAAGTACCTCCCATTTTTAAAAAGGGATATAAATTTTGTTTAGGATTTAAAATTTTCCCCGGTTTCCTAAAAAAAAATTTTCAAAGGAAAGTTTCAAATAATTTTCTTTGGGGTGCAAAGTGGGGTGGAGATAATCTGATTTGGGTTAGGGGTTACTTTCCCAATCCGAGAAAATAAATAGAGCATTTCTGTGGAAAAGGGAAAACCCCTTTTTGGAATAAATAAACTTTTTATTTCCATTTTTAACTAAGCAAAAAAAATTTATTTTAAAAATTTAGCCCAAACAAAGCTTTTAGAACAACGGATGCGGAAATTTTTTAAAACCCCCGGGGAAAGGGTTTTCTTTTTACCCATCTTTGTAGTACCCGTCTTTTTACGTGTGGGTTAATATGACAGGAAGACCCAAAGGGGATTGGGAAACTTAGTATATTGGTTCCTTTTGGGCCCTTTAAAGCAAAAACCTTTTGTTTTGGGGCCCAAAAGGGAAGCTTAGCTGAAAAGAAAACCCCTGTAAAAAAATTTTGCCTTTTTTACGCTTCGTTACGTTGTTTCCGGCCCTTTGTTTAATCCGGGGGATAGGTTTATTCAACATGCCAGGAAAAAATTTGAATCTTAACGATAAACCGGGATGTAAAAAAAAATTAGTATTATGATCCCTTTAAAGCGTTTTTTACTCAAAAAAAGTTGGGATGAATTAAAAATTAGGTTATTTTATAGATCGTTGTTTATATTTGTTTGTAAAAAATAATAACAACCTTAAAGTAAAAAAAAAAAAAATTTCGGAAATTTCCCCTTCGTCCCAAGATACTTTGGAAAAAGCCCTATGGACTTCCAATTTTAAACAAAAATTTCCCCCAAATTTAAATTTTTCTTTCCCCAAAGCCAAATAAAAATTTGTGTGGGTATTTGATTTTTCCTTTTTAAAACCCACTCTTTTATTGGACTAAAAAACATTTTAAACCATTTTTTGAAATGATGTTGTTAAGGGCCTTTTTTAAATTTTTTTAGTTTTAAAAAATTTGATAAGATTTTTTATTCCTTTATCGGGTTCTTAATTAATCATGAATGAAAAATTTATTTAAATTTAACATACTTTTCGTGATAAGAAAATGACGGGTTTAAAACATTTCTTTTGCAGGAGCTGAAAAACTTAAAAGATAATATAATTTAATAAAAAGTAACAAAAATCCCGAAAAAAATTCCCTTAGGGAAAGTGTTTTTTAATTTTTTCTGGCCTCTTTAAAAAGGGGGGGTTTGGAGGCCTCCCCGGTGTTTGGGTTTTCAGGGTTTAGCTGGGGAAAAGTTTGGGTCTTTCGTGAAGGAACAAAAAAGTCGTTTGGACGATGGTAGGGGAAAGGTGCATATTATGTGTAAATCTACCCTTCTGCAAAATTATCAAAACTTTGTCGCTCTTGATATTTTAGATTTAATCAAGGGAAAGGTTTTCCTTGAACCCCTAAAGCCCGTACGATTTGGTTTTGTCCAAAGTTTTAGTCCCTCTTGGAATTTAATTACTCAAAATTGGCCCAGAATTAGGGGAGGTCAAACAGCCGAAAAAAAAGGGGTTGGGGTTAAAAAGTTGTCCTGTAAGTTTTAAAAACCCAAATTGAAGTTTGGTTTTAACAAAATTTTTTTATGTCTATTTTATTACTTTTTAAATTTTAAATTTGCAAATTGAATTCAAAAAACTATAAAAAGGACTTTACATAATTTTTTCAATTTACAAAATTTTTAAAATCTTTATGTACGAGG
>NW_025785064.1:0-21463 GCF_021130785.1 Homalodisca vitripennis | reverse complement strand
TTTTTTTAAAAAAACCGGGGGTTTTTCAAACCGTACCCCCTGGGGGAAACAAAAATCTTGTGTAAAAAATTACTAATTATATTTGCATATAAATGCGTTTTTGCAGCCAAAAAGTTGACGATAGGGCTAAAAGTCAATGATGCCTAGATTTTGTAGAAACACGTGATTTTCCCTTAATTCCATTAATACATCAATTTTGGGCTACGAATCAAACGTCGGTTTGGCCGCAAATTTCGTGCCCCCGGAGTCCTAAAAGATTTCAACATGAAAATTACACCAAAATTTTGCACAATAATCACATTTTGGCGACTGAAACTAATAGAGATAGGCCGAAAAGTCACTAAGCCTAGACATTTTATTTGTAGATCAAGTAATTTTATAAATGGTATCTTTGTTTTGTTTTGAATTTATCGCCAACCGTTTAGGCCGTTATCGGGCCCGGAAATCTAATTCTTGCCACGTGTGTAAATTACATAATATTTGCACATAATCGCGTAATTGCGGTCATTACGATGGAGATACGGCAAAAAAGTTACTGGACCTATTTCTGTAGATCACCTAATTTTGCTAATTTGATGGCTCAATCAGATTTGAGCTACGACCTAACCGTTCGGCCGCTATCGGGCTCGAAACTTTATTTTAAGCGAAAAAAAAATGTCCTGTCTGGAATGTCAAAATTCGGTTCGAGCGTTTTGTCGCTTAACCGTGGAAGATAGAGCAAAAAGTCACTGGACCTTTTTTGTAGTTACACTTCATTCCTGACCATGAATTTTTCGTCAGATCCGAGCTAGCTCGAACGGTTCGCCCGCTATCGGGCTTAAAAAAAATGCCTGCAGGGGTGAAGAATGCGCGATTTTTGGGGAAATTTTTTTGAGGGGTTTTTTTAAAAGTAAAAAAAGTCCGGTTTTTCAGACTTTTCCCGGTGGTTTCACGGGAAAGGTACCTGCGTGCAAAATTTCAATTTTCTAGCACTTCTAGAAAACTATGTTAGAATTAGTATGATCTGTCAGTGAAGTGAGTAAGTGAGTCAGTTTCACATGCGGCTGTATATAATATAGGACTCGCCTTCGGCTCGCTGGGGGCTACGCCCCCAGGCCCCCAAGGTAGATGCTTAAAATTCGGGGATAAGCGGAATTCGGTGACTGGCTAAGTCCGGACATTAGGTAAATGACAAGGGATTTAAAAATTGACCTTTTTATTGATTTTTTTCCCGGATTCGTCCAAACTTTTGACTTTGAGGGCATTTTTGCGGCTTAAACCGTTAGAGATACGACAAAAAGTGACCGGACCTTTCTTGTCGGAAATTTAATTTTGTGTTTCGAATTATGCCCATCAGATTTGAGCTACGAGCTCTGGTTTAGGAAGTACAGAGTGTGGTTAGTAAAGTCTGCACCTGTCAACTATTGTAAATTGTTGAGTGGAAATATAGTAAAACACCTACCCTAAGTCAACATTTTTAAGTTGCTTAGGGGGTTTTATTTGCTCAGGAGTGTATATAGTCATGCCAGGAAATTCCCAGGGGGGAAGTTAATCTTACCGAGGTTAAGCCATCAGGGGGTTTAATTTACTCAGGAGGTTATCTAGTCATAACAGGAAATTCCCGGGGGTGGTTAAAGGATTTTGGTGATTGGTAGATCTGATGTACGCTAGCAAAATCGGGGATGAGAGGGATTTGGTGATTGGTAAAATTCGGACATGAGGTCATGCCGAGAAATTCCCTGGGGGGGTTTAATGTTTATCGGGGGGTTAAGACATCAGGGGGTTTATTTTACTCAGGAGGTTATCTGGTCTTACCAGTAAATTCCCCGGGGGGGGGGTTTAATGTTACCCCGGGGGGTAAATGACACACTGGGGTCTATTTTTGAGGGTGTTGTGTCTGTGAACAAAAACAAAACTTCACTCTGTCCATATCTACTACTGACGCTTAGCTAACGCTCAGCTAATTTCTAATGTGGGGTTGTATTCACTCGTTAACCTAGCAAAGCAAGTGCAGTCTGAATCTGGAATGAATTACACAAATATTTATCGCACATAAATTTAAAACTCAAAAAAATTTGCCAATCCCACGAACAAATATTTTACCATTTATAGAGTTTTCCCAGGCTTATTAAAGGATGTAAAACTAGGGTGTTTGCCTAAATTAAGGGATAAGAGTGGTTTATTGATAGGTAAAAATTCGGGACATGAGGTCATACAAGGAATTCCCAGGGGGGGAGGGGGTTTAAAACGTTACCAAGGGTTAAGACATCAGGGGGGTTATCTGGTCATCCTGGGAACTTCCCAAAGGGGGGTTAAGAGATTTGGTGGATTGGTAAAATTCTGTCTAGTTATTGAAACATTTAGGATTTAAGTTATGACCAATGGTTTCGGCTGCTACTGCTCCAGAAACAAAATGTTCATCTAAAAATAATAAAACATTTCCTTTTAAACAGGTTTTTAGGCCAGACCACTTAGGATAAGGCAAAAAAGTTACTGGAACTTTTTTTATAGAAACACGTCGTTTACTAAAAGTTGTTAAATGACGTGTTTTGAGCTACGACCAACCGTTTAGCCGCTATCAAGGCTGGAATGAAAATTTGTAGGCGAAAATTTCCAAATATTTTCACTTAATCGCGTTTTGCGGTCAAAATAATGGAGATATAGTAAAAAGTAACTGAACCTTTTTTGTAGATCATATTATTTACTAAATCTAACCTTTGTTTTATTTTGACCTCCGACCAATTGTTTCGCCGCTATCGACCCCAAAAACAAAGTTTTCACGTAAAAATTACATAAATTTTGCACATAATCGCGTATTGCGGTCATACCGATGGAGATAGGGCAGAAAGTCACCAGACCATTTCTGTAGATCACGTAATTTGCTAATTTGATGGGTCAATCAGATTTGAGCTACGACCAACGGTTCGGCCGCTATCGGGCTCGAAACATTATTTTTATCAAAAAAATCTCTGGAATGTCAAATGTTCGAGCGTTTTGTCGCTTAACCATGGAAGATAGAGCAAAAAGTCACTGGACCTTTTTTGTTGTTCACTTCATTCCTGACTAACGAATTTTTCGTCAGATCGAAGCTAGCTCCAACGGTTTCGCCCGCTATCGGGCTTACAAGAAAGGCTTGCAAGGGTAAAGAATGCGCGATTTTTCGGGAATTTTTTTTGAGGGGTTTAAAAGTAAAAATTCCCGGTTTTCAGACTTTTCCTGTTGGTTATACGGCAAAAGGTACCTGCGTGCAAAATTTCAAGTTTCTAGCACTTCTAGAAGTTAGGTTAGAATTTTGTATACATATTATCAGTCAGTCAGTCAGTTTCACATGCGGCTGTATATATAATAGGACTCGCCTTCGGCTCGCTGGGGGCTACGCCCCCAGGCCCCCAAAGTAAAACGCTTGCAAATTCGGGGATAAGCGGAATTCGGTGACTGGTTAAGTCCGGACATTAAGTAAATGACAAGGGATTTAAAAAATTGACCTTTTTCATAGATTTTTTTCCGGATTCGTAAAAACTTTTGACTTTGAGGGCATTTTGCGGTTAAACCGTTAGAGATACGACAAAAAGTGACTGGACCTTTCTTGTTGGAAATTTAATTTTGTCTTTCGATTGTGCCCTCAGATCTGATCTACGACCTATGGTTTAGCCAGAAATGAGCTCGGGAGAAAAGTCTGCACGGGTCAGCTATCTTGAATTGTTTAGTATAAACATAATAAAAACCGACCTCAAGGCAGTATTTTAAGTCGAACAGGGGGTTTAATATCACCAGGAGACTATCTAGTCAAGGCGAGAAATTCCCTGGGTGGGTGATTAATGTTAAGGAGGTTAAGACAAGAGGGGGTTTAATTTCGTCAGAATATTGTCTAGTCATATGAACAAATTCCCAGGGGGGGTTAACGTTACCGGGGGATAAGTCTCCAGGGGGTTATCTGGTCATACCAGGATCTTCCCAGGGGGGGGGGTTAAGAGATTTGGTGACTGGTAAAATTCGGACATGAGGTCATGGCAGGAAATTCCTGGGGGGGTTTTAATGTTACCAGGGGGGTTAACACATCAGGGGGTTGAATGTACAGGAGGTTATCAGGTCATACCAGGAAATCCCCGGGGGGGGGGGGGGTTAATATTACGGGGGTTAATGACACACTTGGGCCTTTTTTAGAGGGTATTGTGTCTGTGAACATTAATAAATATTCCTCTGTCCCTATCTACTATTGACGCTTAGCTAACGCTCAGCCAACTCCCGAAGTCACTGAAACCTTTTCTGTAGATCACGTGATTTCCTAAATCCCGTTTAAAATTTGTTTTGAGTTACGACCAACCGTTTAGCCGCTATCAAGCCCGGAATGTAAAATTTTTAGGCGAAAATGTCCAATATTTTCACTTAATCGCGTTTTGCGGTCAAACTAAGGGAAATATAGTAAAAAGTCACTGGACCTTTTTTGTAGGTCATCTTATTTCCTAAATAAAACGTTAGTCTTATTTTGACCTCCGACCAATGGTTTCGCCGCTATCGACCCCAAAAACAAAAGTTTCGCGTTAAAAGTTACAACAAAATTGTACATAATCACGTTTTTCGGCCAAACCAATCGAGATAGGGCAAAAGATTACTGGGACCTTTTCTGTAGATCGCGCAATTTGCTAATTTGATGGGTCAATCAGATTTGAGCTACGACCAACGGTTCGGCCGCTATCGGGCTTGAAACATTATTTTTATCGAAAAAATCTCTGGAATTTCAAATGTTCGAGCGTTTTTGGTCGCTTAACCATGGAAGATAGAGCAAAAAGTCATTAGACCTTTTTTGTAGTTCACTTCATTCCTGACCATGAATTTTCCGTCAGATCCGAGCTAGCTCCAACGGTTCGCCCGCTATCGGGCTTACAAAAAATGCCTGCAGGGGTGAAGAATGCGCGATTTTTTGGGGAATTTTTTTGAGGGGTTTGAAAATGAAAAATTCTCACTTTTCGGGATTTTCCTGGTGGTTACACGTGGAAAGCTATCTGTGTACCAAATTTCAAGTCTCTCTAACTCATCTGGAAGTAGGTTAGAATTAGTATACGTGAGTGAGTGAGTCAGTCAGTCAGTTACACATGCGGTTGTATATATATTAGACTCGCCTTCGGCTCGCTGGGGGCTACGCCCCCAGGCCCCCAAAGTAAACGCTTGCAAATTCGGGGATAAGCGGAATTCGGTGACTGGTTAAGTCCGGACATTAAGTAAATGACAAGGGATTTAAAAATTGACCTTTTTCATAGATTTTTTTCCGGATTCGTAAAAACTTTTGACTTTGAGGGCATTTTGCGGTTTAAACCGTTAGAGATACGACAAAAAGTGACTGGACCTTTCTTGTCGGAAATTTGATTTTGTCTTTCGATTGTGCCCTCAGATCTGATCTACGACCTATGGTTTAGCCAGAAATGAGCTCGGGAGAAAAGTCTGCACGGGTCAGCTATCTTGAATTGTTTAGTATAAACATAATAAAAACCGACCTCAAGGCAGTATTTTAAGTCGAAAAACAGGGGGTTTAATATCACCAGGAGACTATCTAGTCAAGGCGAGAAATTCCCTGGGTGGGTGATTAATGTTAAGGAGGTTAAGACAAGAGGGGGTTTAATTTCGTCAGGATATTGTCTGGTAATATGAACAAAATTCCCAGGGGGGGTTAACGTTACCGGGGGATAAGTCTCCAGGGGGTTATCTGGTCATACCAGGATCTTCCCAGGGGGGGGGGTTAAGAGATTTGGTGACTGGTAAAATTCGGACATGAGGTCATGGCAGGAAATTCCCTGGGGGGGTTTAATGTTACCAGGGGGGTTAACACATCAGGGGGGTTGAATGTACAGGAGGTTATCAGGTCATACCAGGAAATCCCCGGGGGGTGGGTTAATATTACCGGGGGTTAATGACACACTTGGGCCTTTTTTAGAGGGTATTGTGTCTGTGAACATAATAAATATTCCTCTGTCCCTATCTACTATTGACGCTTAGCTAACGCTCAGCCAACTCCCGAAGTCACTGAACCTTTTCTGTAGATCACGTGATTTTCCTAAATCCCGTTTAAAATTTGTTTTGAGTTACGACCAACCGTTTAGCCGCTATTAAGCCTGGAATGTAAATTTTTAGGCGAAAATGTCCAATATTTTCACTTAATCGCGTTTTGCGGTCAAACTAAGGGAAATATAGTAAAAAGTCACTGGACCTTTTTTGTAGGTCATCTTATTTCCTAAATAAAACGTTTGTCTTATTTTGACCTCCGACCAATGGTTTCGCCGCTATCGACCCCAAAAACAAAAGTTTCGCGTAAAAGTTACAACAAAATTGTACATAATCACGTTTTTCGGCCAAACCAATCGAGATAGGGCAAAAGAATTACTGGACCTTTTCTGTAGATCGCGCAATTTGCTAATTTGATGGGTCAATCAGATTTGAGCTACGACCAACGGTTCGGCCGCTATCGGGCTTGAAACATTATTTTTATCGAAAAAAATCTCTGGAATTTCAAATGTTCGAGCGTTTTTGTCGCTTAAACCATGGAAGATAGAGCAAAAAGTCACTGGACCTTTTTTGTAGTTCATTTCATTCCTGATTATGAATTTTTCGTCATATCCGAGCTAGCTCCAACGGTTCGCCCGCTATCGGGCTTACAAAAAAGGCCTGCAGGGGTGAAAAAATGCATGAATTTTCTCGAATTTTTTTTAGGGGTTTAGAAGTAAAAAAAGTCCGGTTTTCAGACTTTTCCTCCGGGTCATATTGTGAAAGGTACCTGCATGCCAAATTTCAAGTTTCTAGCACTTCTAGAACTATGTTAGAATTTGTATATATCTGTCAGTCAGTGAGTGAGTGAGTGAGTCGTTTCACATGCGGCTGTATATATAATATAGGACTCGCCTTCGGCTCGCTGGGGCTACGCCCCCAGGCCCCCAAAGTAAGTGCCTTAAATTCGGGGATAAGAGGGATTTGGTGATTGGTATAATTCGGACATGAGGTCATGCCAGGAAATTCCATGGAGGGGGTTTTAATGTTACCAGGGGTTAAGACATCAGGGGGTTTAATTTACTCAGAAGGTTATCTGGTCATACCAGATACTTCCGGGGGGGGTTAATGTTACCGGGGGTTAAGACATCAGTGGGTTTAATTTACTCAGGATGTTATCTGGTCATGCAAGAAAATTCCAGGGGGGGTTAATGTTACCGAGAATGAAGACATCAGGGGGTTTAATTTACTCAGGAGGTTATCTGGTCATACTAGATATTTCCTAGGGGGGGTTTAATGTTACCGGGGGTTAAGACATCAGTGGGTTTAATTTACTCAGGATGTTATCTGGTCATGCAAGAAAATTCCAGGGGGGGTTAATGTTAAAGGGGGTTAAGTCATCAGTGGGTTTAATTTACTCAGGATGTTATCTGGTCATGCAAGAAAATTCCAGGGGGGGTTAATGTTAAAGGGGGTTAAGACATCAGGGGGTTTAATTTAATCAGGATATTTTCTGGTCATATGAATAAATTCCCGGGGGGGGTTGATGTTACAAGGGGTAATGACACACGTGGGCCTATTTTAGAGGGTGTTGTGTCTTTGAACATAATAAAAAACACTCTGTCCCTATCTACTATCGAAACTTCACTAAACGCTCAGCCAACTCCTGACGTGGGGGGGGGTTTAGTCACTCGTTAACGTAGTAATACAATGTCAAGCTGGAACCAGCATGAAGCGCAGTTTGTCAATGCTTTATATGCAATCATGACGTATCCAGTCTCGCCACGGGGAGGCCCTCAAACACGGAGACCATATATTATTAACGGAATAACAGTTATCGTTGGTCAATGATGTTCTTTCATATCGTTTAAAAATTTGCATATTAAGTTCTGTGTATACTTGTTTCAAATGATTTGGTAATAACTTATTGGTGTTGAAACTTTTGTTTGCCAGTTAGTTTGTGAAAAGCTTTAAATGCTAACACGACGTATCCAGTCTCGCCACTGTGAAGCCGGCAAACATGGAGACCATATATTACTAACAGAGTTACATCAATCGTTGCTTAATGTTGATCTTTCATGTCGTGTGCATATTTGCATATTTAGTTGTGTATGTACTTGTGTCAAATTATTTGGTAATAATGTATTGTTGAAATTGTTGTTTACCCGTTAGTTTGTCAATGTTTTAAATGCAAGCATGACGTATCCAGTCTCGCCACGGGGAGGCCGGCAAACATGGAGACCATATATTACTAACAGAATTACATCGATCGTTGCTTAATGTTGATCTTTCATGTCGTGTGCATATTTGCATATTTAGTTGTGTATGTAATTGTGTCAAATTATTTTGGTAATTATGTATTGTTGAAATTGTTGTTTGCCCGTTAGTTTGTCAATGCTTTAAATGCAAGCATGACGTATCCAGTCTCGCCACGGGGAGGCCGGCAAACGTAGAGACCATATATTTACATATGTACAGAAAACTATTTACATCGACGAGGAGTTTTGTTTTTGGCAGGCCCTCTAGCCTACTGCCGCATCAATCAGAATGGGGAGTTTTGTTCTGGCAGGTCCCATTGCCTACTGCCTAATCAGTCACTACGGGGAGTTTTGTTTTGGCAGGTCCCCTAGCCTACTGCCTAGTCAATCACAACGGAGAGTTTTGTTTGGGCAGGTCCCCTAGCCTACTGCCAGTGTCAATCCGGTTCACTGAAGAAGTTCGCCGTACACGATGTTCTTCGCGTAGGCGACTTCATTGTGTACCCTTTCGGGGCGGACGAGGACAACTATGTCTTCCAGACATCGAACTCTACTGAGCAGGACGTACAGCTGGCCATGAGTGAAGCAATCAGTGCGAAGATCGACTCCGACCTGATCTATTGTCTGACCTTGGCTCTTGTGGCCGGTCATCGCGTATGCTAGCATCAGAGGAAACTGACGTCGACGGACAAGTAGCGGCGAACCTTCAACGATCGCGAACCTAAAGATTATTCTAGGAATACCGATAGGTTGCGCGTCGTGAGGGCGTCTGACGGTAATCAACCGATTGGTTATAGCCGTCACAATGACCTTAGTGCCGTTTACAAGGCCGTCAGCGATATTTAGATTCCTCATGATGAGGCACACTGAGCCGATTTTAAGTCGCAGCACGTGATCAGGAACACCCTTGCCTGTAGCCTGGTTCAGTAGAGGGACTTCAACAGCCAGATTGTCATCGTTTTCACGGTCCACAGTGTCGGCGCTTCGCAGCTCATGAAGGCGACCGTCTACGGAGTTCAATATTATGTTGTTGATCTCCCTGACGTTCACGTTCAGAGTCGAGAGGATCGCACGACGAGCACACTGATCTGGATCGCGGAGTAACGTCGGGAGGAAACACTGTAGAGATGAGGACTTCTAATGCTGTGACATATCTCACCTCGGCCAAGGGAATAAGTGTGTCACTCTCTCTACCCTCCCCGAAAGTTGTGGACGGAACAGTGCCGTTGCCTACTGCGAGAAGGAATTCAGAGTAGTCAACGGAACTGCTCGTCCTGTGCGGTGTCGTCAGAGAGAAGACGCGGAACAGTCGCCACAGACGCGAGGCCCGAAGAGAAACGCACGCGACGGCATCTGCCGTTCGTGCCTTTACAACAACGGGAGCGATCTGCCGGAAATCTCCAGAGCACAGAAAGATCTTGCCACCGAATGACTCATCGCGGTTCATGAGATCTCGTAGCGAGCGGTCGAGGATCTCAAATATGTAGCGATGGGCCATCGGCGCCTCGTCGAAGACGATGAGCTGAGCAGCTCTGATCAGTTCTGCGCGCTGGGAACCCGTTGGTAATGTTCCAAACGCCAGACCCGTCGCCTAGATCGAGCGGAAGCCGGAACATGCTGTGTGCCGTTGAACCACCAGGCATGTTTCCTGCAGCGATGCCCGAGCCAGTGCAATCTGACGACAACTACGCACGTGTGCCAGTATGACACGAAGAAGTGACGTTTTGCCATATCCCCCGGGAACCATCGAGGAAGATTACTCTTGAAGATCGGCGGTCACCGGGGTTGTCAAGAAAGGACCGCACGTGTTGCAGAACGCGTGTCTGGTCTTCTGAGAGCTTATGTTCCCATTCCTCGACAATGGCCCGCTGTTGGTTCTCGCCATAGTCCAACAGCTCCCTTCCCACTTCCGTCGTGTCATCCTGCACGTCGGGGAGACCACAATCCACTAATGTCAATCCCTGCCGACGTAGACTGCGATCGATATCGATCAAGGAGAGTGTATACGCTCTTTCCGGGTCAAGTGGGCTCCTTTCCAAGTGGTCCTCGCAAAGGGTGTCACGGAAGGAATCCCACAGAATTGCTGCAGGAAGCACCCATATTGCAAAGGAGCACGAAGAAGGAACGAAGCCTCGAAGCGACCATGAACCCAGAAGCCTCACGTAGCGCTTCGCGGTACTCATCCTCGTCTTCGATCAAGCCGAGCTGACGACAAACCTCCTGGAACGTACGGCAATCAGGACCACCGCGTGACAGGAGGTCGGAGTAGCCGCGACAAGGTGTTGACATGAGGAGTATCCGAAGGTAGTACAGTTCTCCACGATTAGGCGAGACCCAAAAGACCCTACATACCTTCCGTCCACGCTGGCGAGGTGTGACGAAGTGTTTCCCGTCTTGATGTTCATATAATGGTTCAGTTTTCGGTCGCTTGTCATGAACTATGTATTTTTCAAAAAACGTCTGGTAGGTTAAATTGTCAAAAGTTTTATCAACAGGTCTGTTAAAATACAATATTAACTTGGAGCTTGATCTAGTTATCGCGGAGGTGAGATCACCGGGACGAAAACAGACGTGCTGTTTACCCTCAAGATGGACGGGTAGACACTCAACTGTCGGTTCTGACTTTGAGATTGGGAAGTCCAAGAGACGCCAGCATGCGTCGCTTGCACCAACCATTCTCTTAGTCACATAGTGCTCTACCTCGTCCTCTTGTTGCCACAAAGGAGTGACGGTGACGTTTTTGAAGTGATCCACCCTTCATCAGGTATTTGAATAGATACTTGATGACGCGACGGGTAGACGCAAGCTCCAAGTTAATGTGTGCTTCATATTTAAGCAATAGTGCGGCGTTATATGGAACAACCCATCCATCGTGAACAGTAACCGACCTGTTGCGTGACTTGATTTGACCAGTATTTCTATAGTCCCGCCTGAACTGAACGAATCCTCTGTCATCGACGTGAGTTGTCTGGCATGAAGGCTTAGGATAGAACTTTGTGCAGTGACCCTTAACAGCGTCCCAGCATAGGAAGTCGGTGCGATGATCAGTGCCACAAGGACCGTGGATCATGTGCTGCAAGACCAACTTCCTGAGTCTTCCACCAGCTTCTTCTTCCGAGGGGATGTCGGCGCGGATTACAGAGTCGATTTCGTCTGCTTGTACTGGACCGTCTCCGTCAATCTTAAACACAATGTGGGCGTGAGGTTAGGCCCCTCATTTGCATTTCGATGACGTAGACGATATAGCTCGTGCAGCCGAACATCGCTCCGCTCCGCAGATCTCGAAGAAGCTCGAGGAGTTTGATCTGGAAGACTCTGCAAGCCGTGCTAGGGTCACTGCGTCCACTGCCGTGAGGACACGCTCTCTTGTTCTCCTCCCAAGTAGCGCTATACGTGAACGTGAGGAAGTACGTTGGCGAACCCAGACGTGATACGAGAGCCATCGCGTTCTCGTAATGTATCTTCATATATCTGGGCCCACCAGTAAACGTACTTGGGAGGTAAATCTTTCCAGGCTGTGCCCCACCCTCGCCTTGGACTGTTTCATCCCGAGCGATGTCTTCGCTAACCTGCCTTCCTGCCAGACCATCACGTTGAGCGTCAAGAAGTTCATTCAGCTGTCCTATCCGCATGGCATTTTGGGCTGACGACCTTGACTGTGAAAATTTTATAAAACGAAGTCTCTCCTCTTCAAACCTCGCAAACATCTCGACCTGCCAAGCTTGAGAAAGTCGGCCAAGATAAGAAAAACGAGGATTGGAGAGCAAGAGACAACGTGAATAGTTATACTGAGAAAGTTTTTTCCCGTTATTATCCAGCATGCCGATGTGCCAACCCAAAGTCCCTTGCGGATAGAGAAGTGGGTACTGGAAGGGCTCCATCAGAGGACTAAAGAGATCGATGGTAGAAGGTTCTTCCAGCCCCCACTTTCCAGACGGTGAGCCGACGAGGCTCAATGACTGCGTCATCACAACTAAGCACGGCGTGCACTTCAATACCTCTTTGCCTGTCACCAAGAACATTGCCATGAGTAGCTCGACTTGTAATCTGGAATTCTAAGTGAGCGTTGACCGAGGGCTCATCACTCAGCCGGCGAAATTCGTGGACATATGGGTTCAATGAAACCAAGTGGTTTTTAATGTCGTCCACTATGTCGCCATCAAGTGATCTACTCATGGCCATGTTCCTGCGTTCTTCGCCGTCGTCGATATACAAGCGGCACCGGTTTACGAATTGGACGTCACCGGCCGCAGTAACAAACCTTTGGCCGGGGGCGTCCAAGCTGTACACCTGATGGTACATCCTCCCTTCAATTTTGAAGAATGATAGGCCACTTGGGTGCCGGTATCCGCCAGAAATTTCGAGGGCACAGAGAGCAAAGAGGTCATTGTAGGCCCGCGCTCTATCGAGGAAGCGGCGATTAGAATAGAACGGTGCATTAAGGGGTGGTAACTTTGTCACATTATATGCGCCCACTCCACAGCACCACTTTTTTCTGCTCTCCTCTTCCTCGAACAGAGGTGCTTGGCAGTGAGGACAAATGAAAACGTCATCACACCAAAGACTTGTTTTTTTCAGTTTGTATAGGTTTATGTCATAGAGTAGTACACCGCTCCAATATGCCATTGGTCCGTGGGCAACGATGAGACGAGCAAGTGAAATAGGTAAGTAATGAAGTTCGGCTAGTTTTGGATTATTCAGACGAAACAATCTAACTCTGTCGTGACATGCGTCAAGATGTCGTTCCTCATACCGATGAACGGCCTCCCTGTGGACCTCAGGATGTTGTTCGTCGTAACGACGGACAGCGTCCCCTGTGGACCTCAGGATGAAGTTGGTCGTAACGACGGACAGCGTCTCTGTGGCCCTCAGGGTGGTGCTGGCCGTAACGAACGTACAGCATTTCTGTTGACCTCAGGGTATTTTGGCTGTAACGGCGTACGGCATCTCTGTGGATCTCGGGGTGATGTTCAATGTATCGACGCAGTTTATCACGAATAGTCTTAGAATTCCTTTTAATGTAGTTTTTCTGTGCCTCTCTCACTTGCTCGTCTCTCGTACTTGCAAGTCGTTTAGGACGTCCACGGCGTATCTTTTTAGGCCTCCCTATGGCCTTATGTTTGATTCTAAATTCTAACGGAGACAGAATCACTCTAGGGCTCTTTTTAAGTTTGAGATCATCAAAGTCGTTATCTCTACGTGTTGTGGGTGGTGAATTGCATATTCTTGGTAGGAGGGCAGAATTTAGATAATCGGACTGGGCAACGTTGTGAGTCGGTGGTCGATAGAAACTCATTCGAGTTATTGTGAACTGTCTCGTCGACACCCGTCAAAAGCAGTGTTAGACAACAATAACGAAGCCAGTGCAGGATAACTCTCGCACTGGAAAAGCCGCGCCAGGTTATTGTTCTCATTAGTCAGATCATACTTTCTCTCCTCATTCACTGGATGTGGATCAAACAGATACAACTGCTCCTGGGAAACGCCAAAAAGCAACTGTAACTGTTTGTCCAGTGAAGAGGAATCCACTGTTTTCACGGGTCTCGCCCATCAAACACACTGCAAAACATTGGACAAAGACATGACGCAGTCGTCCATATCTGCTGGAGAAAGGGGATATAGGGCATCATGAACAAATGAATTTTCTGCAACGGCAACGGACTGTCCCTCGATGACAAAATTAGCGGGAAGTTCATCGGGGCACAGAGTACCGGTTTCCACCCATACGATTCTCATCCCACAATTCATTGTAAATACCATCACCAGCGATGAGAATACTATCGATGGCCGCTGTAGAAAATTCAAATCCAAGGGCCTTCCATACAAGGGCACAGGCAGAAATCGCAGTGCATTGAGCGTTTTTGCTCCTCGGAAACAGCTGCTCGTTTACCCTGATGGAAAGAGCCCTTAGCAAACGCAATAAAAGGACATAGTACCGTGAACAAGCGAATTATCACAAGAGTTAAAAGAAAAATTTAACTTTGAAGACTAATGTAGAGGTGTTCCAACAATTCAAAGCCAAAGAATGTTTAGTATCCGAAAATTCCTCCGTCCCTATCTACCAATTTACGAATGGATCAGCCTCTGTTTCACCCTGCCTAAGGTACTCTGTTTACGTACCGTACAGAGCTAGCCGGACTCTGCATTACAAATATAGTAGATAGGGATAGACTCAGTTTTACGACGTGAACCAAACTTTTAACTTTGAAGACGTATTGTCGCTTAACCGTTGAAGATATGATAAAAAGTGACTGGACATTTCTTGTAGGAAATATAATTTGTTTTGGGTGTTCTGCCCTCAGAATTTTTGATATAACCTCTAGTTCGGCCGCTATTTATTATTTACTAAAAGTCTGCACAGTAAAAACAGCAATCCGTCCCTATCTATTAATTTCATATTATTCCGATTTTCTGGTTAACCGTTAAAGATACGGGAAACGTGCAAAGGACCTTTTTTTGTAGATCTCTCCTCATTTGCTAACAGACAAAGGAAAAAAACATTTGTACTATTGATGATCGTTCGGTCGCGATCGGATCAGGAGTAAAATATTGTTTGAAAAATCGAAAAGAAAAATTTGTTCAAACGCGTTTTGCAGCCAAACCAATGGAGAGAGAGCGAAAAGTCACTGGACCTTTTTTGTAGACCTCATTGTTTCGTATTAAAATTCGATTTTTAATCTACCCTAACTATAAAGGTTCCGCTGACACAGAGCCCGGAAACAAAATTCTAAAGTAAATCTCAAGAAATCAATAATTTAAAAACACGTAATGCGGCCAAACCGTTGAGGATAGGGCAATATGTTACTGGACCTTTTTTTGTAGATCACGCTAAATTTTCTAAATCCCATTGAAAATTTGTTTTGAGCTACGACCAACCGTTTAGAGCCGCTATCGAGCCCGAAAGGTAAAGTTTTAGGCGAAAATTTCAAAATATTTTAATGTAATCGCGTTTTGCGGCCAAACCGATGGAGATATAGCAAAAAGTCACTGGACCCTTTTTTGTAGTTCACTTCATTCCTGACCATGGATTTTTCGTCAGATCGAAGCTAGCTCCAACGGTTCGCCCGCTATGGGGCTTCAAAGAAAATCCTGCAAGGGCAAAAAGGGGTCAGTTCGCGAATTTTTTTGAGGGGTTCAAAATTAAAAAATTTCCCGGTTTTCAGACTTTTCCTTCCCGGTGGTTTGAAGACTCCAGCTAGGTGTGTGCAAAATTTGGTGTTTCCAGCACTTCTAGAAGTGGGTTAGAATTTGTATCAGCCTATCAGTGAGTCAGGTCAGTCAGTTACACATGCGGCTGTATATATATGGGACTCGCCTTCGGCTCGCTGGGGGCTACGCCCCCAGGCCCCCAAAGTAAGTGCCTTAAATTCGGGGATATGATTGATTTGGAGATAGGTAAAATTCGGACATGAATGTCCATGCTAGGAAATACCCAGGGAGGGGGTTAACGTTACCTGGGGATAAGACGTCAGGGGGTTATCTGGTCATACCAGGAACTTCCCTAGGGGGGGGGGGTTAAGAGATTTGGTGATTGGTAAAATCTCGGGACATGAGGTCATGCCAGGAAGTTCCCTGGGGGGGTTTAATGTTACCAGGGGTTAAGACATCAGGGGGTTATTTGGTCATACCAGTAACTTCCCAAGGGGGGGTTACGAGATATTTAGTGATTGGTAAAATTTTGGACATGAGGTCATGCCAGAAAATTCCCTGGGGGGGGTTTAATGTTACCGGGGGTTAATTCAGACATAGGTTTCCAAATTTTAATGTATCCGTTTTTGGGAATCGTACGGCTCTTAATGCTTCGCTAACGCTCAGCCAAATTGATGTGTAGTGTATAATATTAATCAATGGATATCGTAGAACAGTTAAGTTATGTGTTCGCGAAATAAAATAGAAGACAAGAAGAATTTGGTGGTAAACTAAAGTCAGACATTATGTTTGTATATCATAGTTTTAATTTTCTGGATTTACCCAAACTTTTGACTTTGAGAGCGTTTTACGGCTTAACCGTAAGAGATACGACAAAATGTGACTGGACCTTTCTTGTGTAAAATTTAAAATTGAAGGGGGATTGTGCTGTCGGGATTTTATCTCCGACCTGTGGTTTAGGCAGTAAAGAGGTTGGTTATAAAAGACTGCACTAACGATTCGCCCGTTATCGGGCTTCAAAGAAAAGGCTGCAAGAGTGAAAAGTGCGAAAGTTTGCCAATTTTTTTGAGGGGTTTAAAAAGTAAAAATATCCGGTTTTCAGACTTTTCCCGGTGGTTTGAAGGTTTGAAGGTAAAAGCTACGTGCGTGCAAAAATTTGGTGTTTCCAGCACTTCTAGAAGTGGGTTAGAATTTCGTATACCCTATCAGTCAGTGAGTGAGTTACATATGCGGCGGCTGTATATAATAGGGATAAAACAAGCTAGCACTGAGCTCGAAAGGCGATATAAAATAATTGTTCTATAAAATAAGGAATGATACAATACCGTATGGTTATAAAAAAGAAACAAAATCTGATATTATTATATGAATTAAATAAACTGTTTAAAAAAATTTAAAATAAACCTTTGCTAACGCTCAGCCAATTCGCGATGTGCTCTATTAGCCACTTATACTAGTCACTGGTTTTACGAAGTAATACAAATTCAATCTGGAACTGTTATTAATTGTACCAATTCTATTCGGAAAAAAATAAAAAACCCCTAAAATTGCCAATTCACAAAAAAGATTTTGCCATTGAGAGCGTATAAACAGGCTTACGAAAAGGTATACAACAAAAAGCTACTGAACCTTTTTTGTAGATCCTATTAAATGGCTATTTAATAAAGTGTTTAAGTTTAAGCTAGGATAAACGGGTCAACCGATATCGTCTCCAGTAAAAACATTTTCACGTCAAAATTACAAAATATTATCATTTATTGGCCAAACCGATAGAGATAGGGCAAAAAGTCACTGAACCTTTTTTGTAGATCGTCTTATTTTGTATTAAAATCCGCTTTTTAATTTACCCTAACTTTGAATTTTTCTGCTGATATAGAAGCAAGAAACAAAATTCTGAAGTAAAACTAGAAAAAGTGACACATTTAAACGCGTTTTCCGGCCAAACCATTAAGGATAGGGCAAAATGTTACTAAACCTTTTTTGTAGATCACGCAATTTGCTAAATTCCCATTGAAAATTTGTTTTGAGCTACGGACCAACCGTTTAGCCGCTATCGAGCCCGAAAGGTAAATGTTTAGGCGAAAATTTCAAAATATTTTAATGTAATCGCGTTTTGCGGCCGAACCGATGGAGTTAGAGAGCAAAAAGTCACTGGAACCTTTTTTTGTAGTTCACTTCATTCCTGACCATGAATTTCTCGTCAGATCGAAGCTAGCTCCAACGGTTCGCCCGCTATCGGGCTTCAAAGGGAAGCTGCAAGGCCAAAAACAGGGGGTCACTTCGCGAATTTTTTTGAGGGGTTCAAAAGTAAAAAATACCGGTTTTTCAGACTTTTTCCCGGTGGTTTGAGGACTCCAGCTACGTGTGTGCAAAATTTGGTGTTTCCAGCACTTCTAGAAGTGGGTTAGAATTTGTATACCCTATCAGTCAGTCAGTCAGTCAGTCAGTCAGTCAGTCAGTTACATATGCGGCTGTATATAATATAGGACTCGCCTTCGGCTCGCTGGGGGCTACGCCCCCAGGCCCCCATGATGTACGCTTGCAAATTCGGGGATAATGTGATTTGGTGATTGGTAAAATTCGGACATGAGGTCATGCTAGGAAATTCCCGGGGGGGGGGGTTTAATGTTACCAGGGGTCAAGGCATCAGGAGTTTATCTGGTTATACCAGATACTTCCGGGGGGGTTAATGTTATCTGGGGTTATCTGGTCATACCAGGAACTTCCCAGGGCCCCCCCCCGGGTTAAGAGATTTTGGTGATTGGTAAAATTCGGACCTGAGGTCATGACAGGAAATTCCGGGGGGGGGGGGTTAATGTTACCCGGGGTGTGTTAATACTTCAGGGGGTTTAATGTACTCAGGAGGTTATCTGGTCATACTAGGAAATTTCCGGGGGGGGCTAATGTTACCGGGGGGTTAATGACACATGGGTCTATTTTAGAAGGTGTTGTGTCTGTAAACATAATAAAAATTCACTTTGTCCCTATCTTACTATTGACGCTTAGCTAACGTTCAGCCAATTTCTAATGTGGGGTGTATTCACTCGTTAACTGGATTAGCGGTATTCGGGGAAAGTTTATGTGTCTGATCATCAGATTAGGGATCTTGGGGTTAAAATAAGACCCATTTTAATTGAATTTTCCAGATTTAACCAAAGTTTTGACTTTAAGGGCATTTTGCGGGCTTAACCGTTAGAGATACGAGAGAAAAAGTGACTGGAGCTTTCTTGTCGGAAATTTAATTTTCTCTTTCGATTCTGGTGTGTCCGATTTTAGCTACGACGTCTGGTTTAGCCAGTACGGAGCTGTGGAGAAAGGACTGCACTGGTGGGCTATTGTGAATTGTTTAGTGTAAATTATAACAAAAACCCAACCCTGAGTCATTATTTTTTAAGTTGTTTAGGGGGTTTAATTTGCTCAGAGGTTTCTCTTGTCATGCCAGGAAATTCCCGGGGGGGGGAGATTAATGTTAAAGGGGGTTAACACATCAGGGGGTTTAAATTTAGTCAGGATATTTTCTGGTCATATGAATAAATTCCCGGGGGGGGGGTAATGTTACAAGGGGTTAATGACACACGTGGGCCTATTTTAGAGGGTGTTGTGTCTTTGAACATAATAAAAAACACTTTGTCCCTATCTTACTATTGAAACTTCACTAACGCTCAGCCACTAACACTCCCGACGTGGAGGGGGGGTTTTTAGTCACTCGTTAACGTATTAATACAAGGTGAAGCTGGGAACCAGCATGAAGCGCACTAATTATAGTTAAAAAAATTTAAAACACCTAAAAAGTAACGCCGAAGAATTTATCATTTAGAGCATTTATCAGGCTTACGTAAAGATAAACGATTGAAAGCTGCTGAACCTTTTTTTTAGATCCTATGAATAGCTAGTTATAAAAAATTTTACATTTAAGCTAGGGCCAAGGGTTTGTCCAATATCGAGCCCAGAAGGTAAGTTTTTTTGAGTGAAATTTTTTTTTTTCAACATAATCACGTTTTACGGGCTAAAACCATTGAAAGATAGAGTAAAATGTCACTGGACCTTTTTTGTAGATCACCTCATTTTCTAAATCAAACCTTTGTTTTATTTTGACTTCCGACCAATGGTTTTGCCGCTATCGACACCAAAAAACAAACTTTTCACGTGAAAATTACAAAAAGATTTCACATAATCACGTTTTTCTTCGGCCAAACCAATGGAGATAGGGCCAAAAGTCACTGGGACCTTTTCTGTAGATCGCGCAATTTGCTAATTTGATGGGTCAATCAGATTTGAGCTACGACCAACGGTTCGGCCGATATCGGGCTCGAAACATTATTTTTCATCGAAAAAATCTCTGGAATTTCAAATGTTCGAGCGTTTTGTCGCTTAACCATGGAAGATAGAGCAAAAAGTCACTAGACCTTTTTTTGTAGTTCACTCCATTCCTGACTATGAATTTTTCGTCAGATCCGAGCTAGCTCCAACGGTTCGCCCGCTATCGGGCTTACAAAAAAAGGCCTGCAGGGATGAAAAATTCATGAATTTTGTCGAATTTTTTTTGAGGGGTTTAAAAGTAAAAATGTCAGGTTTTCCAGACTTTTCCTGTTGGTTACACGGCAAAAGGTACCCGCGTGCCAAATTTCAAGTTTCCAGCAACTTCTAGAACTATGTTAGAATTTGTATACATCCATCAGTGAGTGAGTGAGTGAGTGGTTTTCACATGCGGCTGTATATTAATATAGGAACTCGCCTTCGGCTCGCTGGGGGCTACGCCCCCAGGTCCCCATGATGTACGCTTGCAAATTCGGGGATAATGTGATTTGGTGATTGGTAAAATTCGGACATGAGGTCATGCTAGGAAATTCCCGGGGGGGGGGGTTTAATGTTACCAGGGGTCAAGGCATCAGGAGTTTATCTGGTTATACCAGATACTTCCGGGGGGGTTAATGTTATCTGGGGTTATCTGGTCATACCAGGAACTTCCCAGGGCCCCCCCCCGGGTTAAGAGATTTGGTGATTGGTAAAATTCGGACCTGAGGTCATGACAGGAAATTCCGGGGGGGGGGGGTTAATGTTTACCCGGGGTGTGTTAATACTTCAGGGGGTTTAATGTACTCAGGAGGTTATCTGGTCATACTAGGAAATTTCCGGGGGGGGCTAATGTTACCGGGGGTTAATGACACATGGGGTCTATTTTAGAAGGTGTTGTGTCTGTAAACATAATAAAAATTCACTTTGTCCCTATCTACTATTGACGCTTAGCTAACGTTCAGCCAATTTCTAATGTGGGGTGTATTCACTCGTTAACTGGATTAGCGGTATTCGGGGAAAGTTTAATGTCTGATCATCAGATTAGGGATCTATTGGGGTTAAAAATAAGACCCATTTTATTGAATTTTCCAGATTTAACCAAAGTTTTGACTTTAAGGGCATTTTGCGGCTTAACCGTTAGAGATACGAGAAAAAGTGACTGGAAGCTTTCTTTGTCGGAAATTTTATTTTCTCTTTCGATTTCTGGTTTGGGGTCCGATTTTAGCTTACGTACGTCTGGTTTAGGCCAGTACGGAGCTGTGGAGAAAGGACTGGACCAGCCTGGTGGGCTATTGTGAATTGTTTAGTGTAAAATTATATACAAAAAACCCCCAACCCTTGTAGTCATTATTTTTAAGTTAGTTTAGGGGGGTTTGAATTTGCTCAGAAGGTTTCTCTTGTCATGCCAGGAAAAATTTCCCGGGGGGGAGGGGGGGGAAGAAGGGGGGAAGGATTAATGTTTAAAGGGGAGTTAAACACATCAGCGGGGTTTAATTTAGTTCACGGATATTTTCTGGTCATATGAATAAATTCCCGGGGGCTGGGGGGGTAATGTTGACCAAAGGGAGGTTAATGACACACGCTGGGGTCCTATTTTAGAGGGTGTTGTGTCTTTGAACATAATAATAAAACACACTTTTTTTTGTTCCCTATTCTACTATTTGAAACTTCACCTACACGCCTCAGCCCACTAACACTTCCCGCATCGTGGAGGGGGGTGTTTTAGGTCACTCGTTAAAACGTATTAATACAAGGTGTAAGCTGGAATCCAGCATGAAGCGCACTAATTATCAGTTAAAAAATTT
>NW_025785063.1:0-21693 GCF_021130785.1 Homalodisca vitripennis | reverse complement strand
TTTATAAAAATATCTCCATCTAATATCCAAACAAAATAATTAAGTACAATATATTGTTTATTAACTATTGTAATATGATATTCGATTCAAGGTTTCAGACGATTCATAAGTTTTCCCATTTCCATCAGCTCATATTATGGACACGCAAATGTATACCATAAAATGCAATTATCTAGTTACTATTGTGAATAACAGCTGGGAAAAACAACCAATCAGAAAGCGCTAAAAAAGCAGAGAGTAATCTCATATGATTGATGATTTTTTCAACTTCGGAACATACAACTGCGATGCCTGTAGGATAATTGATTAAAAACTGTTTGAAAACTCAACAACGTAGGGCATTGTTAAACACTCTTAGTTAACAAGTGAAGACGGGTCACCCAATCTATCAGACATTAATAGAAAGAGTTTGGAAGGAAATTAAAAGCAGACCGCTTTTGCGTTCCTGAGCTCATTCATTGTGCCGTTAGGCCAGCGCTGACTGCGTTGATGAGCGCAGCTCGTCAGTGATCCGCAATGGGGGGTTTTTATCTTTTTATTAATACACTATTTCAATTTAGTTTTGAAAACTTATTTTAGCATGTTTGAGTGTGGATTACACTGAGCAGTAAAACTATTTTAGAAAAATTAATGCTATTTGATTTTGCTATGGGTTTTGTCGTGTTATCGTGTGTGTTCTTAAATCAGGAAAATACAATTTTTATGTAATTAGGAAGATTTAACCAAGCGAGAATTGTAAGTAGATTTGTACGTTGGGGTAGCTAATGTCGGCTGTAATTTTTCTTAAAATTGACTGCCATTTTTTAAAATAATCAAATGTTACTTATGTAAAATTGAAATATTACCTTACGCGTATTATTTGAAAGTGTTTACAGCTGTTGATATAAGATTTTTTTTATAGTTAAGTTATTCCAATAATAATTTAATCAAGTATCGATTAATTATATCTGATTGTTATAATTAAGTAATAGTCGATTGCCAGTTCCTTTCGATAGAAAAAAACCGGGATCCGCTTATCGTACCCTACCTTGTACAGTGCCGTTACAAACAAAATTAAGAAGTAGTTTATTCACAACCAAGCAATAAGATTGACATTACTTATAACCCAATTGCAATTGTTCTTCAGCTGAACAATAACAGTAACAAGGTTTTTATGGAATTAAAAATAAGAAATAATTAAATTTGTTGAACTATAACAGAGGACTATAGTTTTCTTGCAGGGGATAGTTAGGAATGTTACGGTTAGGTGAATTAACAATATATGTTTGCTTGTTTTAAATTTTGGTTTCTTAGCTAGCAGTTATGGCCAAGGGGGGATACAGCCATGACCCTCTATAATTTGATCTTATAGGTGGATACCCTAGACATACTATTTTAAAGGAAGGGTTTTTCATTTTTCGCCATCTAAGCATGGAGCCAAAATCTATACTGGATGACTGGTAGCCACTACTGTGTCAGCCAAATATGAATCTTTATATTCTCACGGTTGTAAATTAAACATAAAAAGGTTGTTTTATTAGGATAAAATCCTTGATGTCAATGTTACTATTCTCACTACAGGCCTACCCAAATTAAACAAAAAAAATCGCAATGGCGTCGGATTGTTAGCAGCAACCAATTACGGAGGTTCTTCAACTCACAGTCACATAGTATGGGTGGACACCCAAGCGCAAGGATGTAGAACAAGGAATAATAGGGCATAATGCTCTTGTGGATGAAAAGTTGGTTTCACATTAAATGTTCTATCACCTTTCCTTATTTGGTCATTTCCACCCCTTAAAGCCTTGGAAATGTTTTGTTCCGGAGGGACAATAGTCAATAGGTTTATAATAATGGTGACTCGTAATTTTCCACTCCCCAACCCTTTAATTCAAACATTTACCCAATATTTGTGGATCAGTAGCAGCACACTAATAACGTTATCAATAAGTTAAAGTTAGAAAATGGATTAAAGCCATAATACAAATGGTAAACTACAACCATAAACCTTAACGTTAAACTTTAGCTTACCCAGCATCCCTTATTGTTTTTGTCAACTTCTAGCTACATTGAAGTTGTAGTTGCTTGAGTGGGTATTTTGGTTCCACAATATTTGCTGTATATATTGGGCTCTGGTCAAAAGCTGTATCAAAATTAGGAATTTCTAGAAGTTATCCCATATTACTGTATGAAATCCTGAAAATTGGTTGCGGCGCATCAATATCCAGATTGAATATGTTGTCGTGATCCATGGGTGTATGATAAAACGACGCTTTAATATATCAAGACCAACACAATAATCAACAAAGTAAAATCACTGACTCGAGAAGCTTCACTCCAGATAAATTTTCAACCAAAGAGGCTAACTTTACATCTTATCTAAATTTGTATTAATTTTAAAACTGCGTGAAAAGTTTGACCAAAATTACATATAAGCCTAAATTGCCAATTTCAATCAACGTAAAAATTTCGACAATATCATACTACTTATAAGTAAACGAAACGAGAACAAGCTTCAATAAAAATAATGTATTTTATTTATGTTAACTAAAATGATACACTCATTCTATATAAAAATCAGCTGGACAACCAGCTGATGATTTAATACCTTTCATGGAGTATGAAATAAATTTACTTTAAGTTAACAGAGAGAAGTTAAATTAGCGACCAAGAAGTATTGAGCATAATGGAAGAGTTTGAGCATATATATATTACAAACAGCTGCATTAATATTAGCGTATTTCGCTGAAAATCACAATCAAGAACAATCCTTGCTGAGAAATTCACCCCTTATTGTTCTCCTGCACCGCATAAATTGTTCAATGCTCTGATGTTTGCTGATGACGTCAAGGTGTAAAAAGAGATCAAAACAGAAAAGGACTCCTTCAAACCTTAATCATAAGCCTTGGAAGTATCAGCGACTGATGTTGTGCAAACAATATGTCTATCAATGTATCTAAGTGTTCCGTTGTCACCTTTACCGAACGTGAAATCAGCCTTTCAAAAATATCACCTTCAAGAGAAATAGCTTCAAAGAACTGGAGTTGCGAAGGATTTAGGGGTGTTTTTTTAGTCTGGTTTTGGCTTTATTCACCATATTGATGTTATCTGTAAGAAGGCCAACAAAACGCAGAGATTTCGATAACGAGCTTTCATTAATTTGATTGAATTAGAAGCAAGAGTAACTCATGTGATAAACTTAAAGATACAGTCATGAGCCTATCCATACCTACGCTGAGAATACTTGCTATTACCATTAGGTGTCACCTCTGAAGATTTTTTTTATTACTTTTGGAGTATATCTTATTGGATTATTGTAGAATTAATCTTTATTTTGAATTATTAGTTTATCCTGTTTTCCTAATATTTAGGAAGAAGGAAGAGAGTTAATAATATAGCAAAATGTATTTATTTGCTGATTATAACAAAACAATGAAGATTATCATTTATTTATACAATTCACTAACTCTGTGTACATATTTATCAATTTAGTTAAAATTAATTTTTTCAAGAAAGGTTACTATTGTCGTCCCCATTCTAAGAATAATTGTCTTAATTGCTATTCACCGGTGTTTATGGTGATAATATATATGATGACAAATATTTGGGGTGGAATTGCAACAAATTCTGCAGTTATGTTAGTCGTGTTGTTCGTTTGTTAGAAAATCTAAGTGAGACTCAGTCTCTCAAAAAAGGATTTATCAGCATTCCTGTCTGGAATTGATTGCACGACTGTTTCGGAGGAGTAGTTGTTTCAATATATTTAATTAACAGCTGGCGGTGGCATAATAGTGCCTATAGGTAAACCGCTAACAAAAAAACCTTAGTTGATTTTGAGTTCACGCAGGGTGGGGTAAATATCCCTCCGCCGCCCCTCAAAGCATCCCCACCACTGTCAGCGCTCACTCTAATTCAATCTAATAAAATCAGCTGACTAATCTGGCCTCGGTCGGTATCGTTCACTGCTGCGACCCGTTCAGTTGAACCGGTCAGTACAGAGTTACTACGCCCTTCCCGCTAGAGCGTGTTTTACCGGTCATCGTATTCAACAAATTAAACGACTGAGCGGAATGGCCAAAGCGAACGAAAGGATCCGCTTGCAAAAAGTGTTCGGATAGAGGAAGAAACAAAACATATTTTACAGTTAATGGATAGATATATAACAAGAAATGTATTGTTTCAGGAATCTAGTAAATGTAAATATATATTATTATTAGAACTGATTAACAAAAATTAAATGTATGTTTACTATATACATTACTAAATATTTTAAACGTTAATAACTTATGAACAATGGGACTTGGTTGATTGATATGCCCTTTGATTTATCATAAAATTATTTCACTACAAATGTTTCAATAAATTACTAAACATCAAACAGACACATTGCATTGTTTGAAAATAATTTATTTTTTATAAAATAACAACAACATTTTAAACATTTAATCGAATTAAGTACCCACCCCCTTTTCGTAATACCCAGGCTGAGGCATTAAAATAATATTAAGCACACTGACTACACAGAAACGCCTCCTCTCAAATCCATTAATTTTTTAACAGAATACAATACTAAAAACCACGCGTTCTTTAAGAGTACAATATATTCTTTTAGAATTAATTTTCTTCGAGGAAGAACTAATGACTATAAGAAATTTGTCAATTTTGCTTATAACTCATAAACACACGTACTCGCAAACAAGTCGCTTTCAAAAACTATTTCTTGAGCAATAATTTTTGAACAAGAAACAATACTAAAAAATTAATAATGTTCCTTTAAGAGTACAAACATATTCTTTAGAATTAATTTGCTTCGAGAAAAACTAATGACTATAAGAAGTTTGTTAATCAAAACCATTCTTATTTACTTATACATTAATTTTCATACTCTTTTAGCGTTGACAACTTATACTCATAACACACGGTACTCGCAACAAGTCGTCATTACAGTTTTCTATATTAAAAAAAAAAAAACATTCAGCGTAAACAAATTTGAAATTATATTTCTCAAGTTTTGTACTGTAAACGTGTATTGAGTTACAACTTCGCTTCTGTGTTTCAATTACCTAATCTTTACTGGTTTAAAAAAAACGCATGAAAGATGGTTTACTAACGTTAGATGGCGAAGAAGTATATAGACTTATAGTCCTTGTTATCGCTGAACTTCTAACCCTTCCTCGCTATTTTATTGTTATTCGGTCTGTCCTTCATTATAATTACCATAATTAATACTTCATACGACAGTGCAGCAAAACTAGATTTATACTCGGTTACGTATCATTATCAATGTGACTCATCAATTGCCTGCGTGGTCACTGTTGTCATTGCCATCCAGCCGGATTAAAAATAAATTATAAAACCATTAATAATATCAAAAATTATTAAACTACTATTTTAACTTAAAAACATATTTGTTTCCATTATTAGTTTTGAGTTCCAATATTCACGACCAGAGCCTACGGCACAGATCCTAGGCCCATGTAGGCTCATCCCGGTTTATACTACTCTTCTTACTTCAAATTTTAATTGAATTAAATAAAATTAATGGAAGGTTTATTATAATAAGAAATAATTAACTACGTATAAGTACCGTATTGTTACACTCTGATACATGATTTCAGACATTGTATATATTTGCTTACGTTTGTTGCAAAACGTGTATATGTGTTTTATTGTACTATTTTTAAGAAAATAAACCATTTTCATTTCATTTTTCATTTCACCTGATTTGGAAAAAATTATCAAATTTATTCAGTTGCCAGGCCCAAAATTGATCAAAACTTTCAAAGTGAACGGGTCTTTTGAACACTCCGATCCAGATCACTCGTTCACCTGACTGACTCGTTATTATTTGAACGGTCCAAGTAAGTAACTGCAGTATAAGCCCATTCCCGCTCTGGTTGTTGAAGTGCTCAGATCGTTGACTTGTAATTTTAGGTTAAACCTCTGTGCATTACGTCCAGATCAATTACCTCTGGTAGTGGTAACTACTTTGTGTATAACTGTTTGTCTAACATCACACTGACCTCTAACTCAAAACTAGAAATATTTAATACTGTTATATATTTTGTAAATATCTTAACATATAAGCTATTAACTTTGAGCCTGTTCAGGCTGGACCTGTCATTGTCGACAGGTTCAGCCTCGCCCATGGAAGCTCATGTCGAGAGCGACATGGAAATACAAAAGGCAGTAAGTACTATTTTGCCCACAGATCATGACTATTCTAACCTAAATCTAAATAACAGGGGAAACAAAAGGGTACAAGAAAATAATGACACAGATTGTTCAGAAACAAATTCAATCTACCAATGATTTGTTAATCCACCACTTAAAAAAGCCTCACATACAACGTCTCTATAAACCTGAAAATTCAGGACCTTTTGAGGTAATCATACAGGATAAAAAAAAGAACAAAATAAACCCATTTACAGTAGGAAAAATACTTAAAAAACATTCATATGGACATTGACCACATTACACGAGCTGGTAAGAATATATCTGTTATTTGTAAAAACTATATAGCAGCCAATAATTTAGTAAATTCACCACATCTGTTAGAATTTAATGTATTTGTAACCTCAATTAGAGTACACACTCTCGGTGTAGTCTATTGCAGAGCCCGAGGTAAGTGAATTAGAAATTTTATCTGAGGCATCGTCAATATACCCAATCATTCAGGCTGAAAGGATCAGACGTAGAGTGAATGGTAATGACCAACTCACTAACACTCATTTTGTTAAAATAACCTTCGAGGCTGAAAAAATTACCAGATTTTGTGTACCTTAATTATGTTCGTATGAAGGTAGGACCCCTAACATGATCAGAGTGAAACAATGTTATCGTTGTTTTGCCTATGGACACGTAGCGAACTCACCTTGTAATAAACCTAGAATATGTAGGGACTGTGCTGGACCCTTCCACACAGATCCTTGTCAGGCTCCCCGCAAGTGTGTTCACTGCGGTGATTCACATAGCAGTAACTCTAAATATTGCCCAGAGTATATAAGGCAAAAAAATTAATTAAAGATCGGATGAGTCTCATGAAAGAAGGTTATCATGTGGCCAGCACAGTATTTTCCTATTACTTATAAAAAAATAAGGTAAACCATCTCGATTACTAGGCCTATCTTATTCACAGGTCGCCCAATTAGACTTCACTGATGATGAAATCTACCCAACACTACCAAGCTCACAGGCATCAACACCTATCAGTCAATTAAATGTAAGTAATAGGTATACACCCACTGCTTGCAGTCTCAGAACCAAGTTCATCCAGCCAGCAACCGTTTTCTTCACAGTTTAAGGTTAGTAGAACTAGCTATCATAGGCCCATCAGAAATAGTAGTTTATATAAACCTAAAGAAATAAGTAGGCCTATTGTAGATTAAAAACCAATCCGCCTACCAAACCAGTTCAGGATGATAGACTTAGTGGTTCAGGATAAGTCCCACCTCACATCACTCCTGAAAATAAAAATTGAGGAAATTAGAAATAAATTGAACTCTACAAACAATCACCAATCTCAAACAAGTTGATGAAATCTTACTAAGCTATTTAAAGACTGGTACAACAGTTCAACAGAAAATAAATTCACCAAATATCAAAATAAAATCTACTCCTGGATCATCGCCAGGTAACAAACAGTTAGGCCTATTCTCAACAAACGAAATTAGTAAATAAGAATGGTAAACAAATAAACTTAACATAGTACAGTGGAATGCAAGGTCTCTTAAAGCCTAAATGGCCTGAGGTCATGCATTTATTTACAAAAAAGGAGATCCACATAGGTATTATCCAAGAATCTTGGTTACAAAATAATGATAACCTATTAGACAATAATTACATTGTACATAACCTTAACAGACCTGATGGATATGGAGGAACCTCCTTCATTATACATAAGTCAATTTCATATAATGTTGTTACAGAATACAACGATAACTATACACAAATGCAAGCCAATACAGGTAAATAATTACAAGAGACCTATTATCATTTATAATATTTACTGCACAAATAATAAGATTAGGAATAATTTTTGGCACGAACTATTTAACCAAGATGAAGGTTATACTTTGTGTTATGTGGTGATTTTAATGCCCATCACCCTTATTGGAATTCGAGCAAAGCAAATCACAGAGTAATATAATTTTCAATGAGTATAATGAATCAAAATTCTATACTATTAAATAATAAAAACCATACAACATTACCAACCCTTTACCACCAAGCATCTACAATAGATCTGACCTTCGCCACACCCAATCTTCATGCCTTAGATAGACGTATGGGAGGTAGGTAATGATTCGTTTAGGCAGCAATCACCTGCCTATATTCATGCAATTTAATATTAATTCCCTATCTAATGACTTCAATGTACATACAAGTTATTTTAATACTAATAATAAATGGAACTTTAAAAAGGCAAATTGGTCTCTATATACAGAGACTGTTGAAAAATTGACTAATGAACTGCCAGACATCCCATTGGAAAACAATGGGATGAAATGTTTAGTATAATTAAAATTAGCAGCAGACAAAAGCAATACCAAAGTACAATACAGCAATTAATAGGCCTAAATTTACACCAAAACAATGGTGGAATGAAGCTTGCTCTCAAGCTGTTGCCAGCAGAAGGCTGGCATTTAGTAAATTTAAAAAACTGTATGACTGCTCTCAATTATCAAAACTATCAAGCTGCCACAAATTAAAGCTAGGGAAGTAATTAGAATAGCTAAAAAAACAAGGTTGGGAAAATTTTATGTCAAAAAATTAATGACAAAAATAACTCCTCATTGCATGGAAAATAATTAAAAAAACTTAAAACTAATAATAAGGCAAATACAATTTCTTCAATCTTTGAAGACAACGATCTTTGTGACAAATTCATGTGCCATATAGTTCCGGATTCAGTTCCCATGGAAAGCGAGATAATTATTCCCAGGTACACCTTCTATGAAAATGCTTCTCCTATAGAAACTAATTTTAGTATTAAAGAACTAAATGTAGCCATAGATTTTAAGAGGAAAGATACAACACCTGGTTTAGATGGAGTATCTTACAGCATGTTAAGACATCTACCACTCGTTGCTCGATTATATATCCTAAATATATTCAATAATATATGGAATGGAAGTATAGAATTACCAAGTAAGTGGAAAACAAAGCTGAAATTATAGCCATCTTGAAACCGGAAAAAAAATAAACATTTGGAGACTTATATAGGCCTATATCGTTAATACCCTGCATACTAAAAATTATTTTAATAGAAATTATTAAAAGTAGACTGGAATGGTTTGTTGAAAACTCTAACATTCTACCAAATACCCAATATGGATTTAGGAAAAGAAAAGGATGTAATGATTATTTAATTAATTTTGTTTCAGAAATTCAAACTGCAATGACTTACAATGAAACTACTATTGCTGCCTCTTTAGATTTAATCAAATGCTTATGATACAGTACACATACCAGAATTAATAGAAAAGCTGAAGTGTTATAATATTCCATGTAAATTTATTTCCCATATTAATTCATGGCTAATCAATAGACAATTAATTTTTAATTAGCTCTAAGTCAACTATAACTAGGGTCACGAATAAGGGATTACCGCAAGGTAGTGTTCTAAGTCCCTTGTTGTTCGCACTGTACATAGCACACATTAATGATTATATTCCTAATTATGTAAAATCACTTCAATTTGCAGATGACATTGTGTTATACTCCTCTGGAAAACATATCGAGGCAGTTCTACACAAACATGCAACACCCTCAGCACAGTACAATCAAACTTCAGTCAACTCCATCTAGAATTCAATGCAACAAAAGTATAGGTAATAATATTCACACGAAAAAAAAACATTAACACCGATAAACTAATTACAATTAATAATCAAATAATACCTGTAGTAAGTTCTATTAAACTATTAGGTATGATTATAGACAATAAGTTTAGATTTCAAAATTCATATTAATAAATTGTTTGTAAAATGCCAAAAAGACATTGATATAATAAAGTCTGTAGTTTGTGGCATTAACGGTGCAACACCTGAGTTTGCACTATATTATATATAAAAGCTTAATAAGAGCAAAATTAGATTATGGGAGCATTTCTTTATGGACATGCATGTAGAAAAGAATTAAAAAAAACTAGATTCAATCCAAAACCAAGCCATAAGAATATCATTAGGCGCTTTTAAAACAACACCAATTATTGCTCTACAAGCAGAAGCCGGTATTCAATCCTTAAGCAACAGAAGAAAGTTTCTGTGTGATAAATTGATTTATAAAATCATAACTCCATGAAAATCATCCAGCATACAGAAGTTTAATGTTTCTTAAAATGTTGACAGACTGTATGCCATACTGGAAGAAAAAAAATCAGCCACTGTACATACAATCTATATCAAAAATTCATTCCTTAGATTTAAATATATTAAAAAAGGAAAGTTACAAAACCTTTTGGGATTTCAACTATCCAATATTAATGATGACCAACAATATTAAAGTTTAAGCACAACATAGACAATCCACATACTTCAAAAAGGTAAGCAATAGCACAATTACCAAACAAACCTTTTTGGAACTAATCAATACAACTATGAACAACATTTGCACTTCTACACTGATGGATCAAAATCCACATTGGGGACAGGATGCAGCTTACTATGTCCCAGAGCTGGACATCATAGGTAAGTTTTCATTAGAAAATCAGGTTTCCAGTTACTCAGCTGAACTACTTGCTATTTTAAAAGCAACACAAACCTTTAATTCAATAGAACAACAAGATATAGTAATATTTACCGATTCACAAGCAGCTATACAAGCACTCGATAAAGTCTATAACAGCTATAAAGGAGAAGGGCATACCAGTAAGTATTATCTATGAAGTTATTAAAAGTGGTAAAAATGTAACATTCCAATGGATCCCGGGACACTCAGGTATTTATTGTAATGAATACGTAGATAGCCTAGCCAAAGACTCAATAATAAACGGCAACAAGATAACAAATATTTACATTCCACCAGATGATTTCAAAGCCTACCAACGGAGAAAGTCTGCAGCAGAAAATGAACAGGAGTAACCAACTATCACAAAAAGCGCAATGGTATAAAGCAAATTCAGACAACGACTATTCATAATCGATGGTATAGTATTGCAGACTTCAACAGAAGAGAAGTGGTAAATATAATAAGATTAAGGTTTGGACATGCTAAGGTAAACGCTAGACTATATAATATTAAAAATATTTCACACCATTGTGTCTAAGCTGCACTCAAGCTCAAACGAGAAACACGTAGACCATGTAATTTTACAATGCCCAGCCTACGAATATGCAAGAGATCGGTGCTTTAAGGTAATTAAAAATGTAACATCAATATATAATATTAACTTAACGTATTTAAATGAAATTAGAAGACACAAAAGTATATAAAGAAATAAAATAACTTTCTCAGGACCATAAACAAATACATTTAATAACAAAACACAATACATATATGTATCTTGGTTTTGGCCTTTATATCCGTGGTCCATATTTCGGATTAGGAATGCCTGAAGGACCCCTGGCGGGAAGGACTCCCCAAATCCAGAATATCCATCTATAGAATCCCATAGTAATCCCCGCTATGTATTAACAAACACAAACAGTATAGGTACACAAAAACATATATGTCCAATACATTAAACCATAAACTTATAAAAATAACTAATTCTTCCCAATTAAATTACCACAGAGGTTTAACAACACAGTGAACCACGAGGCTGCATGGGAGTATACCCGAGCCTTTATTATAAACAGAATAAAAAAAAAAAAAAAAAAAAAAACTGCAGTATAAACAATATGGCGCGAGCAACGAATTATAATAATGGAACGCGCTCTGGGCCGGAGAAACCGAGCCGAAATCCTGGGCTGCGTTCCGAGTCTGCAGGCGTTGGAAATGGGCAAGAACTAACTCCGCCCATATGGCAGGCATTATAGTAATGATCTAACATCACTTTAAAACGCCTTCTATACTTATACAATTGTTAGATACTACAATTTATTTATTATTACAAATGTTAGTAGCTGATTTTTTACCGTGGATTTTTATTTTTAGTTAAAAAAACGGATGTTTGTACAATATCAAAATAACTGAGATTTTGACTTTTATTTTTCTTACAAAGTCGGAAACAAAGATTACAGGCATTAAAATATTTCCCAGATGAAAAAAAAAACAACTTTTTATTGACAGTATTTTATTTCAAAGTAAACTACATAAAAATTTACAAACATGACACACTTCATGTACGTGTTAGAAAATAAAATTATTTTGACCAATTTTTGCCTTATTTCTAAGTCGGATTTTCTTATAATGTCAAACGTTTTCTGTTTTTTCGATGTGATGAGATATTAGTTTAAAAAAATAGTTTAGTCACAGTATTAATTAAAAATAACTCGTGGCTTCCAGTGAATTCGTCAACTTAGAAAGTGGTCGCAATTGTTTGAGATAACTAGAGCAAATAATAATACGTATTTTACAATTTTCAATACCGTACATCATCACTTGATCTACTTAATTTACCCTTAGATTTAAAATCAATAAAAAGTTAATGTGTTCTAAGATCAGCATCATTGGCATGGAGTACAGAACTCGGTGAGTTCTTGCCCACTTTAAGCGCCTGCAAATCCATGGATACACCAGTAACGCCACAGCTGTGTGCGACCGGAAAACACAACATGTGGCTTATGGGCAGTGCGCGTTCCAGTAGTATAGTTCGTTGGGCGCGAGCAAGACAAGATTTAAACAGCTGACAAGAAGATGCTCCGCCCACTCGCCACTCCCCCCGCCGGAGGGGGGCCCCTCCTGCGCTGTGCTGCTCAAATATTTTGCTTCTGCGCAGGTTTCTTTATTAGCGGTTCACCTATAGTCTCACAGCGCCATAGCGTGATTTTGCTCACAGCGCCACAGCTCATAGTGTCTAGGCTCACAAGCACCACAACGTGATTTTGCCCACAGCGCCAACAGTTGCTCACAGCGCCACAGCTCGCAGTGCCGAAACTCATAGCGCCACAGAATTGGTCGAGTGCTCACAGCGTCAACACAACCGCGTAAACAATCGAATCTAATCCACGCTCACAGCGCCTACAAATTGCTGTAGCGCTCTGAGCTGTGGCACTATGAGGCCGCACCACCGAATCTAGTTTAGAAAAGCATAGTAACAGATTTCAATCAGTCCGAGGATCAGCTTGGTATCACTCCTCCACCGGGAAGTACGTGTGCAGCAGAATCGTCCACTGACAAACAACCCTGTTATGATCCTAATGCTTCTTAAAAAAAACCAAAATAAATGAGATATTTTATCAGCGTTAATGGTGCGGCCGGTAATATATATATGAGGACCCCAGAAGCCAAGGGGTCCAAGTGACATTTTTTTATAATTTGAGTTATTGGCTGGAAACTGTTGTAAAAATATTGTTCTGTTGAGTGGACAAGAGATCTAAGCTCTATCCTTGACAGGTGCTGCTACGGCGTGAGATTCCTAAACCACTTCGGGTTCTTTGTTTAACCGTTGGAGTCGCTAGGGGTCCAAATGCCACTTGGATCCCTTGTCCACTGAAGGCAAGCAAAAAACCATGTGTTGTTTGTTACTTATGTGTGTCAGTATTATTAATAATTTTCAGCCGTTTTTTGATAAGGTTTGATTTAATTCATTAATTGCTATTATCACTTAAGTGTTGTAATCAGTTGCGTCATAATTGTATTGAAATGGATGAAGAACCAACCCCTAATCGTGACAATTTAGGTGAGTTTAACCTCTACAATTTTCAACTACTTTAGTTTTTTTAGTGATTATCATCAAATTAATGTTGTTGTTTTATAGAAAGTGCAATGAGTTAACATTTTAATTTATTTGTTTGCTATAACTTTGGTTACATTATCTAAAATTTGTGTTTAATTGAGGTAAATATCATTTACAGATCCGAGGCCTAGGCCTACTGATGTCTTTATGGAACCTGGGAACTTCAAGTAAAACTGTAAGGCCAAGGAGGGTATTACAAGAACGGGAAATTCAAGAACATCTGGATTATCTCAGTGACTCATCAGATCCGTTAAACGATAAACCTGGCTGCTTGGCCATGATTATTTAAGAAGTGTAATGTAACGTCGGCGATTACTTCATTTAGGCTTTAGTCCTATAAAAAATACCATGCATATTATTTTGACGTGTGACTATCGCTGTTATAATTTAGCAGACAGTAATGTACAAACCTAAAATCCTTATAATCTGTCTTTACAGTCTTATAACATTCTTATTTTATTTTATTACAGAAGCCCCTATGTTTGGTGATGACGACTCGGACGCAGATAAAAACTACATTCCTGAACCTGAAGCAAGCAACGCCAGCAGTGACAACTTGAGTACAGGTAAGGTGGTTGAAATAATTTCTTTTATTTGAATAGTTTACATAAGTTTACTAAAGACACTGAAGTTGGGACCTTTTTCTTTCAATTTACCCTATGACGGGTCAAATAATCAGTCAAAAACTTGATTACTATAGCACTAAGGAAAAACTTATGTTACTACTATTATTTTGTTACTGATTATCATAAATTGTCACCTGAAAGAAATGGTTCTTGTTCTAGGATCAAGCCAAATACCTGAAGAAGTGTTAGGACCACTAGATGATCTACTAGTAAATGCTATTCCTCCTCCTCCACAACGGGGGAAAAAACGAGTAAGGAGAGTGTCAATGTGGCGGCGGGAACAAGCTAAAAAATTGAGAAACACAGGCAAATCTACGTTGACCGGAAACATATTGTACATGAAATGAAAATTTTAAAAGAGTTTGACCACAACTGTCGTTATAAGTGTAACAATAATGTGTCAGGTGAACAACGAAAAACTATTTTTGATTCCTATTGGAATCTTGGGGACTGGGAGTTACAAACAGCATACTTACATGGTTGTGTGAAATTGGAGGAGGTCAAAAAGAAGCAAAGCAAACGCCGTTAGTAAGAAAAATGTGACTTGCATTTTCAGTTTAGGTGGAACAAGAAGTCTGCAAAGCGTTCTTTTTGAAGACGTTTGGACATCTCGAACAAAAGGCTGAGAAATGGTTGTTGTGAAGAAGAAAGAAGCTTCATCAGATTTTGCACCTTGTGATAAACGAGGTAAAAAGGAACTTGCCAATAAGATTCCAAAAGAAAGGGTTGATATAATTGAAGAACATATAAAGAAGATTTCCGAAATACGCAAGCCACTACAGCAGAGCCAGAGCTCCAAATAGGAGATACTTAAACCCGCAGCTGAACATACGAACCATGTACAGCATGTACAAAACATTTTGTTTGGAAGAAAAAAAAATGTTCAGCCAGAATCAGAGAGCTTCTATCGTCATGTGTTCAACACACATTTTCAACTTAAGCTTCCATAGACCTCAAACGGACACATGTGTGACTTATGATAGATTGAAAATTAAAATCGATTTATGGTACTCCTGACGAAAAGCGTTTAGCTGCAAACCAAAAAGAACTCCACTTGAGAAAAGCAGAAGCCGTAAAAGAAGTAAAGGATCAATGCATTGCAGAATACAACGCGAAGATACGGCAGTAATTTGTTTTGATCTTCAAAAGATGATGCCAACGCCACATGTTCAAAACTCCAAGGCTTATTATTTGAGGCAACTCTGGACAATATAACTTATGTGTTCACAACCTCAAAGATGGTACGGCCAATATGTATATGTGGCCACGAAGGTACAGCTGGTAGAGGATGCCAAGACATATAGCTCACTCTTGCCTCCATCAGCTACAGATAGACTCCTTGGCCTACCTCTAAGAACATCATAAGCATTAGCTATATTGTGGGCCTTCAGTGGATATACTTGTGGGTGGCCATAAATAATGGAGCACAACAAAACCACCATAGTTTTGGCTTTATTTCACCTAGTGAAGAAACTCTCAAATCTAGAACTGGTTATAATCACTCACTTTTTTTTTGTGAGCCCGGTCGTTCACTCTTACAATGAGATGCGTATCGATGATTTTGGTTACACTAATAGAAAAATCAGAACAAAAGAACATGTTCAAAGGAGACATTTTTGGTTCCTCAGCATTGGATTTGGAATTATGTTAGCTCATACCAGTTCGGAAGTTCATTGTGAAGCATATGACTGAAGATGATTTTGTTGAATAATTGAACAGCTAGATCAGTACTACATTAAGAAGGTGACTGGAATACGAACTATGCAAACACTACACTTTGGACAAATCAAAGCCGGGAACTCTGTTTCACAAATCTACTGTTGGATCGCTAGAGCCGTTCAAAGTTTTGTCCATGAAACCCCTGAAAAGTGGAAAACTGCCTTCGATGCTACCACCTCTGCAGACAGCTCCTACTTCATCAACACTAAAAACATGCAAAACTGAGAGACCTACAAACACTGCTACAGTTTTGTGACGCCTTCTACCATATGTTAAAACCTGATAACAATCCCTCAGAACCACAGAAGAGCAAGTGCCTCAAGAAGAAGATGAGGATCTCGTAGATAATCTCTACGATACTGATGAAGACTGATCTTTCTGTGCACCATTTGTGCTTTATCATAATATGTAACGGTTTTTATATACCCAAGTCTGTAAAATAATCTTTTTTGTACTGAAATAAAACAGTTACGTTGAAATCAAGTGCAATTTGTATTGACTATTTTCCTATTTCCGTTAGCAGTCAAGGGGTCCAAGCGTAGTGTGCTTAGGGGTAAAGGGGTCCAAGTGATGAACAACATATTTTTTAAGTAAAAATAAAAAGCATGATATAAATATTTTCTTAGTTTTTATGGCATGGACTGCGTAGTCAAGGACCTGAAACTAGTTTTATGATGCATAATAAACACCTCTACGATCAAAACCCATCCAAATTTAATTTTTTGAACTTTAACCTTAATTATCTCGAAACTAAGTTTTTGTTACTTAGACCCCATGGCTTCTGGGGTCCTCATATATATATATATATATATATATATATATATATACTGTATTTTGAGAAAATAAGCTTAGTTCCAAATACAATTTGAATTTCATTGAAAATTGTGATTTTTAAATAATCTAACCTAACCCTTGTCAACTATACAGGGTGTCCAGCAACCATTCGAACAAACTTTGCCACATTGTTCAGCAGGCCAAAACTAACAATATAAACAGGTGCCCTATTTCGCTTCGTTTAGCGTCTGTCTGTCTGTATGTGTTTTTTGGGAAAAAATTACTACTCAAAAACCACTTAAGATACAGAATTCAAACTTAACAGTTATGTTAATTAGTGTTGGTCCTTTTCAGTGAAAAAATAAAACAAATATCTCATTGCATTTCAAAATGGTGGCCGTTCAAAATTTTCAAATTGTATTAGCTTTGACACGGCTACTTTGACAACAAACTCACCAGCATAACTTTTTTTAGCGTATTTTATTACCAATTCAACAATTTTTGTTTCAAAAAGATTGAATAACAAATAACTGAGTTGCAGCACCAAACGTAAAAACAGGTTAAATCCATGCATTGCAAGTACATACAACAATGTAGTGGATTTTTACGAATAAAACTTTTTAAGGTTTCTTTATTAAAATAGTGAACAATATTATAACCTGAAATTTTAATATTTATTTTTTTTAAATTTGTTTTAAGGTAAATTAAAAAAAGTTCTTAACTAATTGTGAATCCTGGTTTTTAAATCTTAAAAAAAATTGTTAATAGGGCTACGTTATGGTTGGGTATAAGAGTTTTCTTACATGTGCAATTGTGTGAAACAGCGTAATTAATTCAATGTGATGAATAAAAAAATTTTATTGAACGTGATATTTTTTATTAAGAAATCAATGATTACATTACTGTAAAACTTTTCATAATCGTTGCTCAAAGTGGCGTCCTTGTAACTCGTTGCAGATTCTGAAGCGTCGTAATGCACGATTCTCTCACCCCTTCAAAAGGATTACTGTCTTGAATAACTGCAGCAGCCTCAACGACTCTAGCTACTAGATCCATTTCATTCTGTTATGGGAGTGGTATACACTAATTGCTTCATGTGTCCCCACAAGTAAAAATCATATGGGTGTGAGGTCAGGTGACCGTGGAGGCCAAGGGACGGGACCTCACGTCCAATCCAACGATCTCCATACACTTCATTCAAATGTTGTCTAGCAATCAGGGAAAAGTGGGCCGGTGCTCCATTGTGTTGGAACCACATTCTTTGTCTAGTTTTCAATAGGAACATGTTCCAACAGCTCAGATAAGATTTCCCTCAAAAAAACTTCATAAGTAGGTCCGTTCAGTCTGTTTGGTATAATGTGTGGCCCAATCAAATATTCCGTCTATTATTCCAGCCCAGATATTGACAAAAAATTTGTGCTGAAAACTTACGTTGCACAATTTCATGAGGGTTCTCTTCAGCCCATAAATGGCTATCTTGTTTCGGCTATTAAATATGCCATCTGACGCTTCGTCAGTAAAGAGAACATACCTTAAAAAATCGGGTTCATCAACTAATTTTTGAAGGAACCAACGAGAGCAGTCTACCCTGAGAGGAAAATCTGCTGGTTCTAAGGCTTGTACTTTCTGATGTCTGTAAGGGCACAAACGTTCTTCATTTAACACTTTCCACACAGAACTTTTGCATACATCCAAAATTTATGAGCAATAGCGCGAACGCTGGTGGAGGGGTTTTCTTTACGAATAATAAAACCTCTTCTTCAAAATCGAACAGTCCGTACGGATTTTACCCGTTCTACAACATTATTTTTCAAATGTCCAGTTTCCCTAAGACGAATATGAACGGCACTGAAGACGCTATGAACTGGGTGCAGCCTATCTGGAAAGCGCCCTCTGTACAATCTGCTAGCTAATCTGGCATTGCCTCCAGCAAGTCCGTACACAAAGTGAAATATCAGCATACTCTTCAAAAGTAAAACGGTTCATATCGTACAAGAAAGAAAGTAATAAAAGAAATTTAAATTAACAGGAAAAACTAACAGGAATTACAAAGAAGAACAGAACATTCAAAACAGTGACGATCACGTTCAAAAAATAGACTTGCTCAACAATGTCTTGATAGTTTGTTTATTAGTTTTTCTTCATTAAAACACTTGATTTGGTTGCTGATTGTTGGTCAGCTGTTTTCATGTAGTATTATGCTATTGTTTTTTTTAAGAGCATTGTGAATAGTTTGTTTCTTTTTTATTTGTGTGTGGTAACACATTGAATTACTTGTAAATGGAACAAAAATGATAGTAATATTTTTTTTAGGTTATAATAATTGTTCAGTATTTTAATAAAGAACCTTAAAAAGTTTATTCGTAAAAATCCACTACATTGTTGTATGTACTTGCAATGCATGGATTTAACCTGTTTTTACGTTTGGTGCTGCAACTCAGTTATTTGTTATTCAATCTTTTTGAAACAAAAAATTGTTGAATTGGTAATAAAATATGCTAAAAAAAGTTATCCTGGTGAATTTGTTGTCAAAGTAGCCGTTTCAAAGCTAATACAATTTGAAAATTTTGAACGGCCGCCATTTTGAAATGCAATGAGATATTTGTTTTATTTTTTTCACTGAAAAGGACTAAACTAGGTTAACATAACTGTTAAGTTTTGAATTCTGTATCTTAAGTGGTTTTTGAGTAGTAATTTTTTTCCCAAAAAACACATTACAGACTGACAGACGCTAAACGAAGCGAAATAGGGCAGCTGTTATATTGTTAGTTTTGGCCTGCTGAACAATGTGGCAAAGTTTGTTCGAATGGTTGCTGGACACCCTGATATAAGTCTATCTATATTGAGAAAACATAGCACCGGAGCAAATAACATACTTTGAACTCGTAATGCAAAAATTAATAATGAAATTTACTGAAATATTTGATTGCTCTTTTTCTCCTCTTTGAATTTGTCGTACACAACACAACACCCATTTACCCATGCTGCTTCTTTTCTTGTTTCTGTTGTGATAGTCCTCAGAAGACAGGTCCCATATTTCTCGATACTTATTTATTTCATCAATATATAATTCAATGTCGTAACTAGCCATACTTGCGGTAGAAACGCGGAAGTGTACACTGTCCAATTTAAATGAATGTACTGTCCAACGCACGTACGGTCACGATACCATTGCGGTTCCAGGGGGGAACTCGATTCCGCAAGGTGAACGTTAGGCGCCGCAACGATAACGGAGGTAAGTGTGCAGCTCTTTCACATATGTGCGTTATAAAAAAGGTAAAGATGTCTTATTTTACCAGGCGAAGTTAGGGCTAAGAAGCCCTCTCTAACACGAAATACCTGGGGACCAACGGCTTAAAGGTAACTTCCTAACCACCACCAATGGCAGGGCAGGCGTACTGCTTGCAAAGGTTGTCACCTTTTTTGGGGTGGACACCCACCCCGGTCTCTCAACTTTAAGAACAATGTACAAACAAACAAAAAATAAATCGCTAGGAAAAACATTTCTTTTTCGGCGATTCCTCTACTAGCACTATCTGAGCTCTATGTATAATTCGGGGATTCCGCCCCATACTCATGATCTTTGACGTTTCAGTTGCAACATTTCTCATTTGTTTCGTGGAGTGTGTTATATTTGGTTGGCGTGAATTGTTAAACGTGTATAATTCTTTAGTTATAGAATGATTGGGTGTTTCTAGATTTTATAAGTTAATTGTAGAATGGGATTTTACAGAATATCTTCAAATCATTGCACTGAAATAGTTCACGACGATTTTGTGTGTCCGTAGCTTCATGTGAGAGGGGTTTTCAGTAAATTAAAATCAATGAAAAACTATTGTGCGGGCAACAATGACCCAATCGCGGTTTTGCAATCTTGGTATATTAGCAATCGAACACGAGGCATACAAAAATATAAATTTCGATGAAGTTATTGCTGAGTTTGCAGCTGTCAAAGCTAGAAAGAAGAAATTGCAAAAGTATAACAATTCCTTTTCTGTCTTAGTTATTATTGTTATGCTATTTATTCAATATTATAAATAATAAATGATCCATGACCTTTATTCATATAACATTTATTGCTTTTTACTTTTGATGGGGTGACACCACCAACTTCCGCACCGGGTGCTACCCAAGGTAGCTACACCACTTGCTGGATCGCTCTGGGTTACCCATCCAAGCAGCAGCCACGCTCGAGGTAGCCTGATCCGGTTATTTTGCGATAACCGTTGTACCCGCCACACTACGCCATTGGCACATATAGACAGCACATGCGCCCACGCAGCGGGCGCCGCACGTTAAAACACCTTGACGTGTACATCGGGCATCATTGGAGGTATACAGTATAACACACGTTCGATATTTTAGCATGATTATCTATACATTATCTTATAGTTCGTAACTGTTTCTGAACGAAATCGTCTTTTTAGGTAATTTTATAAGTGATGCAAGTTTTTTATTCTTAATAATTATTTATACTAATCATGTGTTTTTAAAAATTTGGTATTTGTTTTGATCTGTATAAGAATAGTGTCTATGTCTCTGTATTATTCCTGTTCGTTATGATTCATGTTAAACCATTCTGTTTGTAATAAATTAAGGTATTGTGTGAGTGGCATTGATATGAGGCTAATAATGAAAATGCCTCTATTATTTTTTTCCCCTTTTGCTCTTCCTACTGAACAAATAGGGCTATGTAGAGAGGACGTTTAGTCGTGTATGCAGTCTAATATACAGCAATAGATTTACTTGACA
>NW_025785062.1:0-24288 GCF_021130785.1 Homalodisca vitripennis | reverse complement strand
AAAGTAAATTAAAATGATTATAACACTGACAATTTTCTTGATCGGGAAGAAGGCAAACTCAAAATTAGCGTCGGAAAATAATTAATTTAATCCAGAAGTGCTTATACAGGTGAAAAGCCTGCAAAATTACGTGCGAAGCTACAGGTAACTGCTAGTACAAATATAATAAATATAAATAAATAAATACCTGAACTTTCCACTTCTCAAGTCACTGCTTCCCACACATTTCTCCCTGATGCTGTATTATTTGAAATAAAAGTTGTACAGACGTGGGTGTCTCGCTATAAATTTCTACCACCACTTAGTTCCCTTGAAATGTTATATATACTGGTACTTAAAATACAAGCTTGCGGAATAAATTGAAAATAATATCTGAAAAATAATGTGCGGTGGAAACAGATCTTGTCACACAATATTTTAACATTGACTTTTAAACAAGCTTAAAGTTTTATTTATTCTGCTTTTAAATCATTTCCATTCTGGTTAACAATGTACAATTATTAACTTTCTTTCCGCCAAATCCCAAGGAGAGACATGCACAATATCGAACTCTAGTGCTGCCTGTAAAAAACGAAGCTTCATGCAAAAATTTAAAGTCAATAGCTTCGTTCTTTTTCAAGATATCGTGCACACAGGTAGACAGACAGGAAGTAAAACTAGTCAGTCTAACACGACGAGTGATGGGCTCGCGAGCTGAGGTCTGTTTTAATAAGTAAATCTGATATTGAATAACTAAATTGGAAGGCCCAATGGTAAGTAAATACGCATTTATTCTAATATTCATTATTATAATTTAATCTATAACATTAATTCGTTTGCATATAAAGTATCAACATTGTTAAGTAAGATTCAGTGTTTTGGTACTTACGTTATTTTACAAGCTAACGTTTCTTTGCGAAAAATGTTTTCTCTTTTAGTATGTCTTCATAAAATTTAATATTACACTTTCAAAATTTACCTAATTTAAAGTCAAACGTAAAAAGTGTTTTTTTTCCAGTAGGCCTAGGAAATTAACAATGAAATATTACATACACAAACATGCAAAATAATAACGCAATAACCTAATGTTCGTCTTCGAGTTATAGATCTCTTATTAAAAAGTACAGGGAAACAGATGGTTAACCAAAGTTAAATAGACCTATAATGCATTATAGGATGTTTTTTGTGTAATTTTAACCTATCAATCATCAAAATATTTTCACTTGATTTTGACCATGGTGTTTTATAGTGCAAGACATGATAATTAAATTTGGCTAACTACAATAATACAACACCATTTCGCCCACAAAGTTATTTTCTATACCAATTTAATAAACTGAACAACACAGGAAACAAAAAGTACATCTAAATCAGTTCCAGGAAAACCTTATACAATTATATATAGCTTAATATTAAAAATTTGCAGCGATGATAAGGAGATCATAACAACATGTTTACAAAAAGGAGTGCTTTTACCCCCCCATTTTTAAAAGTATCAATAACCTAAAAGCGTAAGTTTAAGATATTACCTTTTATGCAAATGTTATCCCTTATACCTATTAATCATAAAATACAATAAATTAAATATAAGCCCCTGATAAGTATTATCACTATTTAGTGGGACGATATTCTTTGAATTGCATATGCTTATAATCATTTACAATCGTAAACTAAAACTACTGATAAACGAACTCAATTATTTTTTAAGTTTCAATTTGCAGAGAAAATGTTAGTTTATGCATTAAGGGATATAATTAGAAAATTTAATTACGGAGAAAACTTACAAACATTTGAGGTCATTTATTAGACCGCGTATCTTGAATTATCATCGGTTTTACGGCTTAAGATTAAAACAGTTTTTGTCATAGGATATGATTATTTATTCATTATAATTAATTGTTACTAATAAGTTATCAACAGATTATAATTAAGCACATATATTTTAGAAATAAAAACACTTTTTGACCATGCAATATGTTTTTAATCTAACCAAATTTTTTTCACGGTTGTTTGTATAAATCAGTTAATTGTCCTACACAACATTATCCTCGGTTTAGCCAGATGAGTTTACTAGACATTATTTCTGTATCCTCGGTCAGTATTATTAGTTGATATAAAAATACATATATTAAAACTACAGAGTAATTATATCTACCCATTAAACGGCTGGACACCACCCTCAGTAATCTCCCATTGTAAATGAATTCTTATATTGCCCATGTAATATTTCTGATTTTTTTTGGTTTATCAAACTGAGTGAAAATTATTGAATAACAACCCATATATATATATAATATTATTGCTATATATAAATATATATTATATTAATATATATATATATACATATAATTTCACATTCATAATAAATAAGAGTTCCCTTCAAATTTGTTATAAATGGCCAATAGGCCTAATTAAAATTTTTTTTTCAATTTATATTGAATCAACGAAAAAGTACTTGCTCCGCCGGGACTCTGAACCCCAGTATCTCTCACTTGCCGAGTTGAATGTGCTATGCTACCAATATCAACCACACAGAGTCCCTTACTTTTTACGATTCAATTATTTTTGTATATGGCCTTTAAAATCTGTCCCACATATTGCGTTCAAATTAACCAAACTAATCATATAATCGGAAGATCAAAATATCCACTCGCCTGTCAAACAACGGACTTTAATTTAAATTTAATAAAATTTTGTAGTAAATGGCAATAGCCTAATTTAAAATTTTTTCTATTAAACATTGAATCACAATAAAGTATCTTATATACTAGTAATAATTAATATAAATATATATATGTAAATGAGAAAATATAATACATATATATAATATATATATATATCCCCGGCGGAGCAAGTACTTTTTGGTTGTATTCAATGTTTATTGAAATTAAATAAGGCTATTGCCATTTATACAATTTTAATGTAAATAAAAGTGGTTGACAGGTATTTGGTCTTCCGATCATATGTTAGTTTGCTTATTTAAACGCTTATGTGACAGATACGGCCAAATACAAAATAATTGAATCGGAAAAAGTAAGCGCTCTGTGGTGTAATGGTAGCACATTCACCCGGCAAGTGAGAGATCCGGGTTCGACTCCCGGCGGAGCAAGTTCTTTTGTGATTCAATGTTTATTGAAATTATATATATATATATATATATATATATATATATATATATATATATAGTGGGTGTGGTTCCCAAATCAGGTGAAAATATGGATAATAGTCAGATACTCAATTCCCTTTAAAAAAGTGGATTGATAAACTCAGGAAGATTTCTCATCTGGATACCCTCCCAAGTTTCTAACAATATTTATAAGTACAGAAACAAAAAATAGCACATTCATCTGGGTCTGGGCAATCCCATAAAAGTAAAGAGAAGAGGTAAAAATTTTGATCACTATTGTTTTAAAAAAATTATGTCAAAACTTTAATCCAATCCTATCCTTGCATGACATCATTGTAACTTACTATGGTATTGATGTAGAAATTTATTATATTACGGTTCAAATCATGTTCCTCACATATAACTACATATGTTTGAACATTAATTATAATAGCGTGTACATAATAAGTAAGAATAAAATACTGAATAATATACTTTTTGTAATATAAGTTATATTATATATTTAGCTTTACATTAAGAGCCACGGATTGAACATTTTGTAAAAGGTAAATGTTTCATAATATACCCAGCTGGATGATGCTATGCTCAAAGCACTGCGGAAAGCTTTTTTCCGTTTGTTGATAGATCTCCCATCTAAAGGTCCCTCCATTAAAATAACGGGTTTTAAAAATTGGAAGCGTTTAATGTAATTACTACGCTTTTAGCGAAATGATGGATCCCCTTTTTTCCATTTAAACTCTGTGACACTTTCACAACATTTTATCTAGCTACAGCGGGCTTAAGATCTTTATTTTTAAAATTATTTATCTCTAACAAAATACAAAGTAGTGTATAGTTACTTCCACACACATGCACACAATCGATTAAGTTAAAAATTTGCACAAAGTGGTAAATAACTTTACTGAGTAATTTTTTAAATATCAATATTTACTCCTTTCATGTTTCAGTCATACTACAAAGAGAAGAGAATCATTAAGTCCTTTATATAAATTCCCTAAAAGTATTACTTTTAAATATTTGTGTTTATAACGGATTGTATTACAGATAAACCCTATAGAATATTTGTATAACATTTATATAAACATTATGACAACCGTTGCAATAGCACACAATCAAGTCATTCCACACCAACACCAATTTAGGTACATTAGAGTCAACCACAACTGTGGCCACCTAATCATTCTGTGGCAGAACACATGTTTGCAATCAGGACATTACCGATCTGATTGGCCGACTGAGAATTTAACACCATTACACTCAGTATATGAAACCAATGATTTAAAAATTAATACTTTTTGATATTATACATAAGTAAAACATATGGGGAAGAAAAGTGGTTTTTATGTTCACGCACTGACGTTTTCAAGGTTAGAAATAATGGTAGTTACCAAATCACCTCGTTTATAATCCACGTTCCTTGTTTACACAACTTATCATAAAGGAGGTGGGCTGAGTGTTTATCTCAGTTTATTATTTTTTAACTTACCTTTATTTTGCTCATCACAAATCCTTATGTTTTACGATTGAGTTACTGCAACTGATTTTATAACATATTTTCAATGATTTCTAAAACTGATCATGCTAGGAGTCAATTGTACGCCTGGCTGAGCTACCTTGTTCTTTTGTTTTGGTTCTCATACAAAATTTTGTTCCATCGCATCTAAAAAATTTCATAGTTATGTCTCGCCTTTAGTAGTTCTTTGCAAATGAAAATAGACAGTAATCGACCAGACCGTATTTACGCACGTGCATACAAAACTGTTTGCACAAAGTTTCTCTTTTAACTTTTAACAATGATACATTAGACAATATAAAGCCAGTAAAGTATGTCAACGAACTTTTCCATGCCACTATTAAAGCTGGCTCATTAGCAGCGCCATGTTAGCACAGTTTATACCTAATAACCTCTCTATAGATCGATCCTATTGAAGTGACTATTTCTATTGGTGGGCTATGGATGTACGTTTTGCTATTGTACTGTTCAGTATTTTACACACGTATATGTTAGGATTTTGTTACATACTGTTGGTTCACGATCACACCTTAATACAAACTGATATTAGTTACAAAATTACAGACTACAAAATAAATAAGATGCGGTGTCAATCATCAGACTTATTCTAGTGCTGTTGGTAGTGAACAGAAAATAAACTTACGACATGGAAACATACAGGTAACTTCATGATATCTGTTTTAATTTATTGAAAAAACTCTTTTGGATTTTAATGTATTTCCAAAAATTTAGCAATATTATTTCAGAAATTGAATTGATTTTAATGTTAAATAAATTTTAAAATAAAAAATCACGACATTTTCCTGTTGTTAAATTCCAAATGACGTACCAAGCTTTATAAATCTAAGGGTAAAAACTGTAATGGGATGATCTTACGTAAATGCCAAACCGATTATTATAATTTGTATTTCATTTTTAACAAAATGTTATTGAACATATAATTGTTAAAACAGTTTTTGAATCTCTGCTCACAAACCTTGCTGAGAACTAATTCCCACGAACTTACAGTTCCCACCTTACTTTTGAAATTTCATTGTGGGTAAACTTTCACAATATATAAATTACGTGTTAGAGTAGCTATGGAACTTGGATTTTGTAAGTTTTGTAGACATTGTGTTAGGGAGCATGGTATTCTTACCCCTAACTGGTTTGTACGAGTATACACTAGAAACTACTTGCCTTATAACGATATTCACTACATAACCATGAGACTATATCTCTGGAAAATTTACAGATTGCCCTGTAGTGTCTACTGGAGTCAGAACGCCTTCCCGTCCAGTTTTGGTAATACCTTATTCCACCAACATTAACATATCAAAGAAGATGAAACTACCGTATGCCGACTTGTTTCAAAGTAAATAGTACTCTTGTGGCTTAGAAGTATAAGAGATGCATGTTTTAATGTGGGAGCGAATCAAGAATCTAATTTTGTCTAAAACTACTTACAAGAGGCAAATATGAATGGTTTATTAGTTGTCACCCTTTAGCGTTATAATTAATATTTAATGTTTTGTTAATGTTAATATTTAATGTTTTGTTGATGTTACAATATATTTTACTTTTTGGTTGTGTACACGAGCTGGTATTAATAAATAATTTTGCTATTTAAATAATCAACTGGATTTTTAACTTGGTGTAAACGTATTTTGTGACCTCAACCTTCTGGTTTTACTTTTATTACGAATATTTATTATATTATATTATAATTTTATCGAGGAATTAAAACGTGTATTATCCCAAATACTGCATAAGCGGTAGTATTGAATTCGTTAGCTAAAATAAAATCACAGTGACACTAGTTTCTATTTTAATCATTAAATTTGTGTTTAAGAGAGTTTAACTTAAGAATAAGTTTAATCTGCCTGAAAATTGTATATATCGAAATTTATTCTCTGATTTGTAATAGTGTCTAAAATATTTTAACATAAAAGCGATTTAAATTCTGTCTAATTCCCTGTATGAAACTAAAGATAGGGATTTCTATATTATCACAAAACATTGTAATAATGAAAGACTCGTTCCAAAATTAGGTGTATTTTTAAAGAAGAATGCCATTTTTAATAGCTGTACATGCGTTTTTCCTTAACTCTGATTTTAATAATTTAAAACTAATATTTTGCTTTTAAAATCATGAAGATTCATCTTAATTTGTGTTTTAAACTAAAATATATGGATTTTGATGTTATTTAAAATGCTGTGACAATTAAAAAATGCTCCAAATCGGGTGTATATTTGAAGGACGGTAGAAATATATGATAAAGAAGGTTACGTAATGAATGAAAAAGAAACATTTTTCTGATAAAGGTAGCCATGCCTATTGTAAAACTGTTACTGTAAAGTTGTTACACCTGTGGCAAGACTGACCTGGTGACATTTGCGACTTGCGACATTGTGTGAAGCGCCATCAACTGAGATCATACTACTTAGTATAATAGTAAAAACATTTCTAATATAACAATTTTATACATAATAGCACATAAAGTACCTAGTGTATTACAATACTGAATATTGTTGGTTTTATACCTTTTTGGCAGAAAATAATAATTCTCAATTATTGTACTTTCAGAATTTTAAAACAATTTTGCCATAGGTTATGATTGAACTATATATCAGAATTCTACATTAAGAATTCATAAATAAGTAAGAATTCATAAGAAGTGACATTCGATCAAAGTCAACAGAGATACAATTCTATTGTGCTGATAAATAAGGAAATGAGATGACTGTTTCACGCCCCACAATTTATACTATCATCAATCTCATCCAATCTCACCACTTCCGGCACGAAGGACTTTTCGTCTTCAGCTATTTCATTCTAATTCAAAGTTTTCAATTGTAAGTTTTTTAAGTTTGGTTTAGTGTAAGATTAAGGTTGTGACATATTATGAGCAAGGGTTGCTGTGAGAGGATTTAATAATAGGTTAGATTGGCAGTACAATACCCTCAAATGAAACCAACACATATTTTATTTTGTGACAACATCTTATTAAATTGATTAAAAATTTTAATTAACAATTGATTGGTGTTAACCGATATATTAAGCACAAATTTTAATACCTTAATACTTTGAAGACATATTTAATATTAAATTACTCATTACAATTTATTTTAAATTTAATTCATTATAACATTTACTAGTAATTTTGTAGTGTTGCAATAATTATGAGTTCATGGACTAACGTGAGAAACTTTCTTTTAAATAGCTAAAACATTTACATGAATTTACATTTTCGAAAATTGTGAAAAATTTTAATAGATATGGAATTGAAAATGATTAATGAACCCTAAAAATATACTAAGTTCTTAAAATTACTTACATTTTATTCCACTTCACACTTATTACGCCTAGATGATATTTTTCCGCACACGAACACCAACACTAGCACTCCCGAACCTCGCTTTTCGACTTCCCGTCCTCGACCTCCTCTCTTCTCCTCCTTTTTTGGTATTTATAACGGAAGAGTTTAATTTCTTCTCATTTTTAACCGACTTTTTACCTTTGCGAGCCATTTTGAAGTTATTCAAATACAGAATATAAAATAATAATATATAAGTTAAATCAATAAACTTTACATAGTGTCAAGATAGATACTGCTTTAATTTATCTTGCAAACAAGATAATTAACACCGTTGTAAAATTTTTATACTTATCTGATGTGATTTATATCTCAACAGCAACTATTTGGACCGTTAACCTTAAAACTGGTTTTAGACACACTATTAGCAAAAAACCAACTCTCCAAACAAAAATATATACACGCTTCAACAAATTTTACGAAGAGGAGTACCAAACAAATTTACTGACAGGCGACAGCCAAGAAGTCAAGTGAAGCCAGTTTATCAGTGCTTGTATTTTAAGCTGGTTAAATTTTTGTCTGGGATAGTTTTAAAATTTGTTATGTCTTTGTAAATAATCCTTTAAAAGACAGAAAACATACTGAAAAAAAACATTCGTTGATCACTCCTCGAAGAAAAAAAAAAAAAAAAAAATTAAATAAACAGACATTCCTTTTAAATAGAGGTTAAATTTTTTACGATATTGCTTTATAGGATCACTGAGATTGCAACGAGTAAATCCCTGTTTTTGTTCATTTTTCTCAAGTTTATATAATATTTATTCATCCTGATATAATTATTTATTAGAAATTCTAATACTGCCCTTGTTGTTTGGTTTGTAAAGTTGGGTTTAAGTGAAGATGAAGATTTTAAGAATATAAATTTGGACAATGAACACGCGCCATTTGAGGTGCACTGGGAGGTTAAATTGTATTGTATTTTTAGGGAAAATAAAGATCATTGCTGTTGAAACTTATTTAAACAACTGCTTATGTGGACCCCATCCTTAACGAAAATTTTCAACAGAATATAATGAGTATGCAAAATATCCCGATAAACATTTTTATGTGGTAGACTCTTCAATTTTTGGCGTATCACTTCATTTATTCACATTGACAGAAAATAATGCATTGTTATTATAATACCTTTCAAATAATGGATATTTAGCCTAGCTTCATTTAAACACTAATGGTATATTATATTATACAGTCTCTATAACGTAGATTTTTATTTTGGTAATGCCACTGAACGAAGGAATGGAAAAACTTGTTTTTCTATACGTTTTGGAACCTATCTATATACCTGATTCGGGACACTCTTGAAAATAGGAAAATTAGACTGATAACTTGAGTTTTTTGGAATGCATCCTAAGTGAAGCCTTTTTACACGATAACGTAATGCACGGCGTCTTCTAGTATTAACTACTTTGAATTAGCATAAATTCAAACAGGCTTACGAAAGTTATGTGTTAGTTAAAAACAGTTTAATATTAGTTTCCCAAAGAAATTGTCCAAAAGTTTTAAGGTAGGGAAATCTTCAACCTATAATAATAATAGAGTGTTGCTTTGGAAAATCTTGGAAAAATTAAAATTATCACTAGACAAAAACGATACAAATATTGTTTTGGTTTGCTTTAGATAGCAAAACACTGGCTCACGTTTCACGTATATTTATACGTTTTTTGTACGAAATCACTCTATTTAATACCATCTTCATTACAAGCAACTTGAAATTTTTCCAACGTAAATAAATAAATACATTTTATGACTTAGTTGTAAGATACACTTTAATCTCGATCCCGCTGGACAGGTTTTTTTGTATCACTTAATGGTGTTATCGAATGTTTTAAATGTTGGAAATCAACCAAACATAAAATTTATAGCATCGTTAACCAATGTTCTAATACTTTTCTAGAATCTTATGCCAAATAAACGCTTAGCTTATTTTTGTGGAAAATTACTGTTTCAGTTAAAACTGTTGTCTCATTATCCTCCACCAACATATTTGTTATTGAATCTAAATTTATAAAAATTTTAAGAGGTGAACATAGAATTATCAATTATAAACTATATCATATACGTAATTTAATAATTTAACTGACAAAAATTATAACGGTTAATATAAGACCACAAATAATGATAGTATTAGCTATCAGAGTTCTTCTATTTATTTAAAAAAAACGTAGTTTGTAAGTAATGTAAAACACTTGCGTGGGTTTACCATACGAAAGATGTAGATTGTAAGTGACATAATAAAAAATATGGAGTTTAGGATACCACTTGGAGCGTAAGTTGGCCTCAAGGGTTTACCCAAGTGACAAGCTCTCTTGTTTGTTGTTGAGATTTTACTCTCTTGGGTGGATGTTCATTGCCAAAATAACCTTCTAATTTAAAAGAAATGATTGGAAACTTTATAAAAAAATACCCGTAGAAATATAACCCAACCTAAATCACTTAAAAACATAATCTGCCAGGTTGTGTGAGTGAACGAAATAGCTTTTAAATTTATTGTTTTGTTTAACCAATATTGGTTGTATTGTATATATTATTTGAAATAACGCTAGTTTATTGAAATATGTTTAAGAATTTCGTATGATTTCCATGGTACAGTAGGGCAGAGCTGTAGAGTTTTATGGATACTAATATTTTTAAATATCGTATCCACAGACTTAAGATGATGTTTTATTCTTTAAGCAAAAAAAAAAAAATTAAAATATTAACTTTTTTACTGTACGGCGCGTTAAATCATCGAACATAAATAAATTAAATTGTAAGTTCTTGAGTTGCAAATGAAATAGAAAAGTACTGAAATTAATTTGTGAGTAGACTACTACTAGTTTTCACTTCTTTAACAAAAGAACATCGGTTTTTTGCTTGACAAATGTAATTTATACTACGTACTTATAAAACTTTAATAAGAAAATAAGAAAAAATCAACTATAAAATATTTGGGAAAAGTAAATGTAGTGATGTTCTTAATTAGTAATATGGAACTAGATTGAAATCAGGTCAATAGGGAAACTATCTATTGACGTAATTATAAGAATTGTGTAATAGATAGTATTATTCTTGAAGTAATTAGGAAGAACGGACCACTTAATATAACAACGTCATGTGAACGCTTGTTAGGTAAATTTACATATGGGACGCGAACATCGTAGATGACTCACTGAATAATGTATTTGCATAGCCTTTGGAGAATACATCCCTAAGCCCGTATCAGTTTACTTAATAATAAATGCAAATTTCCAAATAATTTTAAATTAATACAAATAACTTCCATTTAACTGCACGAATGGCGACAGTTACTTGGCTCTAAGAAGTAAGGGATAATTACCAGTAACATAGGACGACCCATGACATGATGCTGTTACAGATGTGATCATGACCCACCTAAAAACAACTCCAAGACGTTTTAGATTTAATTCGAGTTATTAATGAATTAAATGTAAACCACTTCACTTTTCTCAGTGGTAAGTACTGCACCACTGATCTTTAATAATAAAAAAAGATAAGAAACTACAATTACTTTTTAAACATTTATAATTGCACCGATTCATAAGTAACATAATATTTACCAACTTATAATAATCAATTTATTATACGCTCAAAATTAATATACTTAGGGTAAAAAACGGTTGAGATTGCCATATAGGTCTATAAGTTTAGATATAACCAATACTTAATCCATTTAAGTGGAGGACGTTAGACTCAGTAATAAAGGAATGATCAGCTTGAATTAATAACATAATAGTAAACATGGTTTCCATATAAGTTACTGCCAATTTTAGTTTCCCTCAGAGTTAAAGGGGTACGATTTTTTACAACGTATAAACTTGTGCATTCTTCGATAATTTACTACAAAATTGTTACACTTAGGTCCCTTATTTCACAAACATATATTAAACTTATTCCATTTTTAATACTATTTTGTAAATATTAATAAAAACAATTCGTTGTGCGTTTTAGCAATAAGCATATCTTTTAAAAGGACTTCGGTTTACGTTCTATTAAGTTTTAAAACAGTTTTAACAGAAATAAAAAACAGGTCGTAGATTTATAGAATCTTCCCATGCAAGTTATTATACCGAAATAAAACAATGCGTTTTTGCATATAATTTCTGGTATGTTACACCGTAAACTGATTTTTTTTCAGCGTTTTACTGGTAAAACACCCACATAATTATTACAAACTATGATATATATATATATAGTACCATCTTTGATTTTTTTTTTTTATTAAAAAATCAACAAAGTAATTTTTTCAAACAAAACTTTTATTTAACCTGAAATGGAGCATTCTTTTCTCTACTTTTCTTTCATAAATATCATTATTATTAAGGCACTTTGACTTATCTTGGGAGACAGGCTTTTGTATGCCTTCGTCAAAGAAGCTTGCCGCCAGACTGGGAAAACCACTTGTTTGCACACAGACGTTTTTTTACTTCTTCATCATTGAGAGGACGCTTCTCCGCCAAATGCGTCTTCAAGTTGCAGAAACAAATGGTAGTCGCTAGGCGCTAGATCGGGATCTGTATGGTGGATGGTTCATTTGTTACCAGGAAAAATGAAGTGATGAGCCCCTGCATGCGTTCGATTTGCGGAATGTGGAACGAGCATTATCGTTGGAGCAAAACGACCGCATTGCAACTTCATTCATGCATAACGCATTTCTATTTTTAGTTAATAAGTTTTACAAGTACGCCGGACTGCATTAAGCGTTGTCACCCGCGACGGCAGAAATCAATAAATTATATAAAAAAATATTATGGGGACCAACATACACACCCTGTTTCTGTTCCACAAAAAACAGTGCACATGATTTTTTTGGGCACAAATTGTTTGCTTGAATTTGAACTTTCCTAGGTGATGTTGAATGCCGACGCATTCCTTTGACTGTTGTTTTTGATTTCTGGTGTAATATAGGCTACCCACGTTTTGTACGGCCTGTAACCAGATATGGCGTAAAATAAAAATCATCGCACCTCGTTACTGGTAACGCTACTAGAAAGCTTAATGCACGTGCCCCAATCGTGTGGGTTTTGTGCTCATCATTCAAACATTTTTCCAGTACCCTTCCGTGAACACAGTTTGTCGATAATTTAATCTGTTCGGACACAATTTCGTAGAGAACACTGTCTTGATAACCAGCAAGAACATTTTTCGGGAGCTAAGGACGAAATTGTGAACCGTTTCTGTTCTCTTAAACCTTTTACAGCTCCACGAACTTTTTTAATTAATCATCATCGGTAATGACTGAAGGTCCGCCCAACCTTTTCTGTTCACTCATCATGAACGTTTTGTGCGGGCCATCTTTGAAGGCCCCTAACCCATTTCCGCACTATTCCTTTCACTCATTAATGTTTTCACCATAAATCATTTACTGATTTGACGATGAATGTCAATTGCTTTGTAAGCCTTTTATGCATAGGAGAAAAATGAATCACTGCACGCAACTTCACAGTCGGTGCGGGATTATACGATTAGTCAGCGGTATTTTAAAATCACGTAAACAAACGAAGACTCGATCAAAACTGTGTCGTAATGGCGTCTGTGGCTTCCCAACTGATGTAGCTACAATACGCGCATGCGTCTAAACGGGAACTGCAGCGCTGCGGCGGCATAATTTTAAATCGGTAATTACTTTAAAAATATGCCTCGTAATATCGTGCATACACACACACACACACGACACAACACACACCACACACACATCACACTCACACACACACACTCACACACACACACAACACACCCCGACATATATATATAAATCATATATATATCAAGTTATTTTATTACACACATATATATTTATAGTGCAAGCTTTGTATTAAAATGTGAACTATATTTACACTATTGGAAATAAAAATAATTATTGTCGACTTTTATCGATTATAAGAAGAAAAAATAATGTTATTTGGTAAAATTACTTTTACCAAGTTACAACAAATTAATACAAGAAGTATATTCTTTCTACTAGATGTCGATAACTTGATATTTATAAATATTTATAGAATTAACTATTAAATGGTAAGCATGAAACTTGGCGTAACGAATGTTTCCTGTATCTGTTAGTATGATGTGGTGTAATTAATTACGAGATTTAAGAGTATGTTAAATAGATACTAAGCACTTTCCAAATTGCAAGCACAGGCAAAGTAGGTCTATGGACACAAGCTGGCTTGAATCATCTATAATATACACGGTTTGTGTATGCCAATAACACTGTCTCAGTTATTACCTAAAGTATGGGGAGGCATTCGTGTCGTGGCAGTTTCAGAATTTTTTACTACACAAAAAAACCTTAATTATTACTGCCGATAAATACGTATTCATGGAGTAGATAAATAATTTGAACAAATTTGGTGTGTTTTACGATGCCCAATAATTATAATTGTTTATACTATTTAATAAAGTTCATTCTTGAGAATATTTCAATATCTGTCACACAGAAAAATGTTAACGAAATCTTACAAAACAATTTCATAGATGTTTAAGAAATATTTTTTTCAGTTTTAAAAATCTATATTATTATCGACAATAATATTTAATTATTTATCAAATAAATTTGGATACCCTAATAATTAATTTCATATCTTACTAATACGCCTGGGTACGGCCCTAACATATTACTATTCCATCGATTGGTGGTGGTTAAACGATCTATAAAATTTTTTGAAGAAAATTATTATAAATTTACAATTACTTACGTATTTTTAAGGGACTGTTTATATTATTATTATCTGCATTGCATTTTTATTTGTTTTATATTCATAAAATCTACTAATTTAGGACTAGTTCTTCCAATAATTAGCAATATAATGCAGTATTAAGATTATTATAATTATTTAGCTAATTCTGTTAAGAAAAAATTTTAATATGAAGCATTTGTTAGTTAAGACCCGTGACTTGGGGCAGATGCTAGTGCACAGGGACACGATGGTATATTATTAAATCGTCTCTGTCAGCGAGACTTGTGCCTACCTTAGTAAAACAGAGCAAATGTGGCGGCCGTTTACCCGGGCCCCACCCCCCCCCCCCCCCCCATTGACAATAACACGAGCAAGCATTGTTTCGTAAAAGTGAGGCCTTTTAATAAGGTGGTCGAACATGAGATTTGTCGGTCCACATTTCACCACGTTCAAACACCGTGTATAAATGTATAACTTCGTGACGCCGATTTCAGCGATTTATTAAATTATTTTTATTAAAATAAATACGTGCTTGATCATACGGCACATAACATAATCTTGCACTCGCGAGTACATATAGGACTTTATTCAGTTATAATACGTCCAACAGCATAGACGCACATAACTAATAAAAATTGCTTAAGTTTTATGTTTGTGTTTTACAATCTTAACTAACATTTTATGTTACTCATTTTTTATCATCTATAATAACAACATGTTGACTAGTTGCTAAAAAAGTACACGATGTATACCTCATCATATTGGACTTTATTATTGATAACCTTTGTTACGGTCGTTGAGGTAGTGCCCGTAATCCGCACGGTTATTAGCAGAAATAAAAACGTCTCGGTGATGTACCTGTGGGGGCTGAGGGAGGTCTTCAGTTTGAACGGAGTCGTTCGGAGGTACCCTACGGGCCAGGGCAGCTGGGTAGTACAGGGATCTCCAGAAGTCTTGGTTAGGTCTTGTAGATGGAGAGCGGGGGACAAAAAGTGGGAATGATTCACTTACGAGAGGGGTAAATAAAGTAACTATATTGACATGAAGATACATAAAAAAACAAAATAAGAGCGGTATTAAACGTGAAACTGTTTCATGTATTGGGGTGGAAGGCAATTGCAGCGGTGCCGTACCCGGGCAGGCGAGCAAAAAGCGATGGCCATGTCCAGTACGCCGCCTGCGGAGAGAAATAAGAGCCGCGTCTTCATTATCTTGAAGGGGATGGAGAAGGGGCTTGCGAGTCGGTGACGTAATTACTCGGGCCCAAGTAACAACTCACCCAGCCGTTTAACTAAGAAATTTATGTACTGAAACATTCTCCCCCCCCCCCAAAAAAAGGAACATTTTTTTGACCCAAGTAAAAGAAAAAAGGAAAACGTTTATGATTGGAAGAAAATTTACATTCGTTCATGAAACATACATGAGTCAATTTATTCATTCAATTAAGTAAGCTAATAATGAATAGAAAATGGAGTTATATGTACACTAAGGAGATTATGACTTAACATTAGGTAAAACAACCAACTTATTTACTAGGTCGGGGTTACTACAATCACATGACAAGGGGGTTCTTCACTTGGACTCCACAACCGAAACAGATTGTTGTCATGAGCTAGGTAACAACTTTGATAATCGCTACCTAGGGGCCAAGTTAAGAGGTATCAATATTGCTACGAGTACATTAATACTAGGTTCATTTTCCTTTCACATTTGTTTTTGTTCAGTCCATTTTTGGGCGTTGGATTTGCGGAGTGGTGGGTAGCTATTTCTTTCCAGCTCTTTCCAGAAAGTGTTATGAGTGGCGCGAGAACACTTGTTGCCAACGAGAATAGAAAGATTGAGTGGGCTCGGAAGTGATGTCCTCTTCTGGACGTGACTGTGAAGATGCTCCAGTGAGGAAATGGCCTGGTTGGGGGGGTCAAGTAGTTGAAGTCGTCGTCAGGTGATGATGGAAGGAGCGCATGAGCGGCCCTGGAGTTCAGAACAGCTTCAATCGCGGCATAAGAATGTCGAGAATTCTTATGAAGTGATGTGGTGAGTTTTTGTATTATTCTTCCTTTCAGAATGATGATTGGCGTCAGACTTCAACATGACAGATTCCCTGAGACCAACCAAAGTGTCGGAGCACAGGGTGCTGGATTGTAGTTCCAATGGATTTTCTGTTCTTGGCTTATTGTTGGTCGGAGATCAGTGGCGTGGGAGTTTTCGTTTGAGTAGTGAATAATAAACTTCTTGAAGGCTGGACGAGCTGCACCAATGATAGGGTTGCGGCCTTGATACAAGATTATATGTTGCGGCTATAAAACCTCTTCTAGATCAATTTAAACGGTCGATTGCGCGGCTAGACAAGATTTAAAGTCTGTATTGAGAGAGAGGACATAGTTACTAGATGAAACAGCCTTTGACTGTCAATGCATACAAAAAAGAGCAATGTAGCATTTTATGACAATTTTTGGCCGTTTCTTCTAGTTAACTGGGTTCTCTTTAAACAAGAAAGGGACACAGCCAATAATCCAATCCTAAACGTATGGCTTGTAATGAAGCATCGCGTTTTGCCTTGAAGCGAAGAGGGGGCAAGTCTGCCATTAGGGGTTGTGTGGGTTTTGGCTTTCATTCTATAAGCAAGTGAGACATCGAAAAATGCGTTTTCGGATGAGATTTCTCGCACCCGGAATTCCAGTTAGCGGGGCGTTGAATAAGAGATTGAAACTATTTTGGGACCACCATGGAACGAGAGTACAGGGTTGATAAGTTGAATCACACACATAGAGTTGGCGAAGTGACTTTGAGAAGGAATCAATAACAGGGTGCTTCGAAAGGACATTCAGGCAAGGGAGAAGGAAAAACTTCAGTCCTACCCCCACCAACCCAATGAGCGGGTATCAGATGATAAAAATTGGTGTGAGTTTTCTTAACGAAGAGAGAGCAATTGGCTTTCCTTGATTGACTGCTTTTATTTCTGGAGAATATGGTGTTGTTTTTGAAACGTGTTTTACACATTGAGCATAGGGCTTCGGTTCGTTCATTTACAGATAAAAGGACCAAAACACGTCTAGCAGAACTGTCTGGTTCGAGTATGTTATGAATGAATCTTAGTACAAAAAAACTCATTGCAGTTTTTGTAGTTTAGTGGAGTGAAGATAAGAAAATATCGATTTATCCACTCGGTTGACAAGATCGTTTGGTGGTGTCTAAACGGTTAGTTGTCTAGTGGTATTGCCTAAATGGTTGTCCTTCTTGATCTCAATAACTTCAGAGGAGCTTTTTCCCAAGGTGATTACAAGGCCAAGAGGAAATTTTCATTTAGTAAGAAAAAGAGGGGCCCATGGCCACCAAAAGCGGGTGATCAAGTAAGCCAGAGGGGCATCAGACCTCTAGTGCGCGAACAATCTGCGGGACTTGTATGTCCTTCCTGAAATGTGACCGCCCAAACATCAATAGATCGGTTGTTTTTCCGTTATTTTACAAAACACGGTTCTTTGAAAACGAAAGTTTCCTAGATCCTAGAAGGTGGCGGAGGTGTTCTTATCCAACCAAGAAACATTCCATTGAGGTCTGTGAATAAACAAGATATCTGATATCTGTAGTTTGGTGATAAGCTTCTGGTTAGCTTTGACCAGATTGGGAGAGGAGCAAACGCTGCGTCATAATTTCCAAGCGGGGGGTATCGTTAGTGGTTTGAGTGGAGCAACATTTGGTTTTAAGAATGCAAATAGGCTCACATCCGTTTAGTTTTGTTTTCACCATTCGGACCTCTTAGATACAATACCGAGCACATGCCCTTTCTGAGAAGAGTTCTGAAATAAACCTATAGAGTTGGACGGATAATGTACGTACTGAGGATATAGCGACGGGATTAATTTTAATTTGTGGACATTAAGTGGAAGTTCTTTGAACAAATTTTATCCCAAACAATGTGGTAGATGTATTTGGGAGTGGATCGTCGCCCACAGTCTAGTTTTCCAACCCATATTTGCTGAAGCAAGTGTTTTTAGGTGTGAAAGATAACTGGACTGCATGAAAAACCGTTGACATCAATACACTCGGGCAACTTGAGAGTAAGATCTATTTCGTTTTGGTCCAGGAGTTTTATTTGACCAGGGGCAATAGCGTAGTGAAAACAATCCGTGGAAAGGGGGGGACGAAGGGTCACCATTCAAGTCCTAGTACTATTTGATGGAGTGAATGGATCCAAGGGGATGTGGTCTTTCATCGTGTGGTTCAGAAGGGAATGGTGTTGAGATACGGCAAACACTTTTGGAAATCTTAGCCCATTTTGTGTGAAAGTTCGAAACCTACCAGATTACGCAAGAAGTTGTGATTGAGTTACATCAAACAATTGTAGGGCTGTCGTGTTCCGAAGAGGCACCCACAGACGAGTGTCATCGATGTAGCAGGACGAAGTTTTTTAGCACTTCTGCCAGCAGTGGGGTAGTTTAGGAACGCTTTCGTCAGAGAACGTAAGTTTGCTTCAAAGTTCGAAGGGCGATGAAAGGGCTGTTGATGAGAAGACCAAAAGTTTAATCGTTGAAGTTTCCCATTCTTGGACAGGGCCAGAAGGGTCAGAACGCCAAAACAAACTGTTTGGTAATTTGCGGGGTCAGAAGGAGCACACTTTTTTATGGCTCGATACATTTGTTTGATATCGCATGTCGAGAGCAGATTGGGGTGACAATCGAAACATAGAGATAACAGTTCCGAATGTCGGCTTGGGAGCTTGGGTCCAAGTCAACGAGCAATTTATTAAGAGACTGATTCGTGTTCACTTACTTTGCAGAGGCCGGTCTAAAAGGGGAACAACTCGAAGGAGGTGAAGATGAAAGATGATTCTTTTACAACCTCCGTGATGTGGTGAGGACATATGGAGAGGGCTGAGGGGCGAGACAATGTGAACCTAAGGTCCCAAACAATGAGTTTTGTTAAAGTTTGTCTGAAATAAGTGAGCGAGATTTTTCCCGGCTTTGCTTTTCAAGAGCCGGTCCTTTCCTGTTGGAGATACTTGCGAAGAGCTTATTTCTCGTGGTGGAGCCGTAGGTCATGAGGGGAGTCGCCATTTTTTGAAGGGTAATGAGGCTACATATCGTTCCGGTTTTCGTCTCATTAGAGATGGTTTGACTTGATAATGATTCTTCACAGAAACTGATCAGCGGGAGCAACGTGAAGACTGAAAAAACGATACTGATATCAAAGAACACCGAACTGAACTAAAACTACTCATGCGAAAACAAAACCCAAGATACTCGCTGAAACAAACACTGCAGAGAAAGACTGCACTACGGACACCTGAACAGCGCTGTAAGAAAAAAAAACACATCCTAAGAAAAACAGATCAAGCCAAAGACTAACAAAAAAACAGAAGAAAATGAAGGACACTGAGGGAATCAACCATAAAAATCCCACTGGGAAATCCTAAACAATACTGAAAACAAAATATCAAAACAAACAAGAATAAGACTAAATACTGACACTGAAAAAAGACAGCCTGAGGGCTCACCAATAACAGTACCGAACAACTGGCCTGATTCTAACCAATAAATAAGCTGAACTGAAAGGAGAAACTGAACACAATACACCCACCACCAGACAACCACGATAAAAGCAACCCAGCTGGAGTGGGGATTTTGGAAATATTGCATATTTTCTTCTTTCCATTTCCCAGAATTGGTTTCAAAGGAGTCGATTCAGTTGCTTGGGAGACGATGAATGAAAACAAAGAGAGAGTTTCGTTGGTGAGAAGCGTGGATTCCATGGGGAACACTCACCCATGAGAAACCAACCAATATTATTGTGTGCACGCAGCGCGGTAGGCTGCCCTTCTTTGATGATGGAAAGCTTCATTGGTTAAGCCATGTCTGTTGAAAGCTTGAGCTCCCAAAGAGAAATGTCAACTTTAGCAGGAATGATATAAATTCAGGGTCCTGCTAGTATTCAAAAGGAATTGAATCTCTGCCTTAGAGATTTCTGGAAAGCGGAGGCTGTCCAGGAAGATTAGATGCTATCTTATGAAAATGATAAACTCGCATCCAAAACTGTTAGTTGGAGGGAACCCGTTCGCTGTTGTAGAGCAGAGAGGGCTATTGTTGCAAGTTAACGAAGGCCTTTTTTGTAGTTTATGCCACATTGATGACCAATGCCTGGAAATGTTAACAATTACAACCTTTTGATAGGTTGTCCCTTAAAGTCTGAGCCTAATGATTGAGGTGGACAAAGTATGATTTGACAATACCTCCCGTCAATTGACAGCCTTTTTCTGCACGTTTGGCCAATGACCTAAATCGTCCTTGAATTGAGTACTTGAGAGCGTGGTGCACTATAAAACAAACAGCTAACATTTCTTGTGTGTTAGTTTTCGCTGAGGACTGACAGGAACAGTGTTTGCAACGGGTGCGGTTGTCCTGAGGTGTAGGCGGCGGTGCGCGGCGTGGAAATTCGCCGACTACTGGCAGGGGGTGTGACGCAGGTTGTAAGAGATTGTGGAGAGTTTCAGTGAGGAGGTTGTCGTCTGCAGTGGACGGGGCGGTCGGGAGTGGAAGACCCACCCCTGTCATGGGAGGTAGAGAGTGATGTTTTCTTACTTTTACAAAAATCTACAACTCGCATTTTGATAGGTACACGCAGACACATGGTGTTGTGACCCAAGACATGAAAAACTATTCGTTTTTAAAATGAGCGCACAGAATTATACACGTTTCATGTAAGGGGCAAAGCAAATAATAACTGGTCACAAGCGAGGTTAAAGATTGGAATGGTTATTTTTAACACATACGGGAACACTGATGAGGCAGGGCGACAAGGCGACGAGTTAGTCTTCTCTGAATGTGAAGCACCGTTGGTTGAGCTAGAGTAACAACGCCTTGCGGGGAAAGTAGGGGTGCGGGTGGTCTTGGAACGTAACTACACTATGGCTTTGTTGTGTTTTCTTTGGTGAGTTCATAGACGCGTTACACTGTAGCTGCGAAGAAACTCCATAAGGTCTTTCCAATATAGGGAAAACTGTTTGGATTTCACTTCTAGTTCAAAAACGCTTTTCTAGGTATTATTATTGTACTAAGAGAGGCGTAAATGGCTAGTTGCAGTAGAGCACATTAAAACCAGACAAGTACACTGATATTAAGACTTTTCAATGCTTTTGAAAAACATGTTTATGTGAATACAACGATTCTACGATCTGTATTAGGCTACTTAGACTAGGGGTTCGTTTACAGGTTGTTGATCAAGTATTTTTATTAAGATAAAAACTAGCTAGGAGGCGTGGATTAGTTGTAGCGTTCCACCTCAAGAAGTGTCATAGGCCGCTAGAGTGTAGTTAAGCTTGGATCACAAGGGTATGGCTTCAACAATGCCAAGAGCAGGGCCTTCCAGTAAGCCTTTTTTAAAATAAACTAAACTTTTCAATAGGGGGCCATGGAGGTAATTGCTGGATTAAAATGTATCATACAGAGATCCTGAAAGTGAATTAAACTGCTCATAGACTGTTACACCCCACCAAACTTACTTATATCTATTTGCGGAAGCTTAGGTTTTAACAAGTTGAGGTTTGTGAGGAGATCTACACATCGACAGTTTTTAGTCTTAAGTAGCTACAATAATCATCATAGGTGGCTCTTTACATTTATAGTACATGGTATCTTAAATCTGCTTTTTGAAGGCGGAACTAGTATCTACAGTTGTCCTTCGGGGTCAATCTAATTCAAGATTAAGATTATCCATCTGTTCTTGAAAGGGCTTCAAAGTCTGGAGTACAAAGACTTTAAATTTGAATACCTAGCGACATAAATCATTAGTTTTCACGCTGGGAAGTTCCTTGATTAAATCAAAACACAGCGTGTAAACTTTTGAAAAATTACCTATTCCCTCTCTTTTTTTCACTACATTGTTGCTAAAAGTTTTATTAGTAAGCCATATTTTCAAACACTAATTAAATACAAAAATGGTGAAATACACACCCTACATAAGACAGAATCCTTATTTACTTAAATTAACCTGCTTAAACTAATTTTAGTAAACCTTGACAAAAATAAAACACAGTAATCCTTCAAACAAAACAGTGACACAGAAAAAAAAAAAAATAATATTAGATAGTGACGTGATTAAAGAAACATTATAGAATGGATTTCCCTCAGTGATAGAAAATTATTCGTTTTAAATAGAAACAGGCTTGACAGATAAGTTGCTCAAAATAGATAACGTAGCGTCCGGTCGGCGGACAGAAATACTCGATCAGCTGAGGCGACAATCACATTAGCGGCCCGATATGCAGCGCAATCAATAAACATAACCTGCAGTTTCTGTACCTGTCTGTACTGGCTTCAATAGTTCAAGTTCACGAAACCTATAGCTTAAATGCTAATTTTATTTTTAATGCTTAATCAAGTTTGTTTCATGAGGCGGTTGAGTTTATTGATTTTGAATACATCAAATTAAATGTGTAAAAACTTAGTGGAGACTGGTTTTTTTGCATTGAAACTGAAGTGTTCGTATAGGGACCCAGCTGATCCGGGCCCGGAGGGACCAAATGTAACGGTTCCTTTGAGCGGAAGAGCCCGTAAAACCGTGCGGTATAGCCCGAAATAAAAAATAACGACTGGTGATGGTGGTACCTTGGGGGAGTCTCGCTAGAACGACGGGGTCGTCGAGGGTCCTCGGCCAGGGCAGCGGGGTGGGAGGTCCAGGATCACCAGAAGTCATTTGGGGTGAGCGTCTTGTAGATGGAAGAGCGGTGGACAAAAAGAGGGGGGGAAGGTGGATACACTCCGAGAGGTTATATAAAAAAAAAATAAAAAAAGGTACACTATATTGACTTGTGAAATACATAAAAAACAAAATAGAGCTGTATAAAACGTGAAACTGTTCATTGTATTGGGGTTGGAATGCGGGCAAGCCAGCGTGTGTCCAGTAACGCCGCCCTGCTGAGAGAAATTAAAGAGCCGCCGTCTTCTTATCTTGAAAGGGGTTGGAGAAAGTGCTGGGCGCGGGGGGCTGCGAGTCGGTGACTGTCATCTCGGGCCCAAGTTACACAACACCAGCCGGTTAACTAAGAAATTAAGATACTGAAACAACCTTTATTTATCGTTGTTTTTAAAATCGAAAAAGTGCCCATTTATTACCAATGAAGTTAAGTGTGAAGATCTTAGATCCGAAATCATAATACTTATTAAGGACGTGAAGAAAGCCTATGACTGAATTGTCTGGGATTAAGTAACTAGATCCTTTATCTCTGTATAGAGTAGTAAACATATGTTTTTTTCATTGTCCACCTTAATGCGTCTTGGCATTGGGAGCAGTCCTAAAAAAATCATTATAGAAATTTATTTACAGTTGTTCAAAAGAGGTAATAAAAACGTTTGATTTAAATTCGTCCATTTATGAAAGAAACCTTAGATAAATATAGGACATACATGTATTCAATATTTAGCATTTATAGAAATATTTTTCCTGCGGCTTCTATGTGTATAACACGATTTACTGTTTAAACACCAAGTTGTAGAGCCACTGAATTTTTATCCCCAATTTGTAACAAAATTAGGCTACCTTACTCTGGGGCGAACATTGAATGCACAATCAGATCCTATAGGACCAACATACCTGACTCTGACAGTGGCTCCTCTGACCTTTGCAGGTTATTATTACGTAAGAGGT
>NW_025785061.1:0-21986 GCF_021130785.1 Homalodisca vitripennis | reverse complement strand
AAAATATTTAATACACGAAAATACAAGTAAACGTAACAGCGGAATTCTCTTACCAACTGGAGATATTGTACCATCACGAGAAGAGGTTATAGGTATTGTGGGGGTATTGGAAATATTTAATAACATAATTTTAAATGCAGTGGTAATTGGGTAAAGGGAATCGTGTGGTAAGAAATTACAGTATGGTAGAATTAACATCATATATTAACTATGTAATACACAAATTCCAATATTATATATTGAAGGTAAATTACTGTATTATATAAACGTAACCACAACGTCTTATTTATACTGTCATTCGCATCTCAGTTGTTTACATATTCACATAAGATCGTCAAATTTTAAATGTCAATTTTGTAGTTCTGTGTAGGCCTAATAAATTTAGCAATATATTTAAAGCAATAAGAGGTGAATATAATGCAAAATATTCATGTTAAATTCAATCAAAACATATTGCAATGTGGTCTTATAGATGTATAATATCTGATTTTTTTATAATCGACAGTTACAATAGAAAACTATTTATGACTATAGGAGAATATTTATTTACTTAAAACATTGAAACGACTTTACAAAACTTGCAATTAAATAATTTTAACTGACAAATAACAATGTCAATGTTAGCATCACTAAATAATACATCTATTTAGAACACGCCTGATTATTTCATTTTAAGAAGAACTAAATTAAGTATAAAAACACGGTTGGTTATTTACGCAATATAATAAACCAATCAATTTACACCTCCTTTTTATAAATCGTGTATACAATCTAGTAATTAAATTAAATTGCATATTACAAACGTTAAATAAAATCTTTTATATAATAAACTATTAAAAAAATGAGTTTTTCTACAGGAATCAACTTTTAGAACAAATATATAGACGAGTACATTTTGGTTCTTATTATGTGATGTTTCTATTTAGGTTGTTCACAATCATCTTTATTTATTACTATATAAGTATTACAATTATTCCTTGCATCAATGTACCCTGCAAGTTGCGTGCGGGACTAAAAAGTAAATAATTATATATGCATTTAATTTACTTCTAAAAAGCCAGTATTTTCTTGTCCTGTTTTTTTATAAATATAGATTTAGCTGGCCTATATTGTAGATAATACATTTTTCCCTTTTTTAACTATTGCTATGATTACATTTGGCTACCGAAAACAAAAACACATATATTTCATTTGCCTTAATGTAATACCACTACATGTACATATAGTACACATAAATAAATACGCCCCTGCTATATACACATACCCATAACACGACAACTTATAATAACTATGTGAGCCATGAATATGTACAACAATTATAAATACTTGTACCGTAAATTCGTTAATTAAATTTTAAACAAATTAAATTTCGCAACCTAATCATCCATTATAATATAAATATTTATTTTACATCCAATGTTTCCGGAACAAAATTATATTGGGGCGAGTAACTACCTAATTGTCACGCGTATGGAAAAATTTTTTCTTTCACACTCTTTGTAGCAGCCCAACTCACGTAACCGGCTCAGACCTCGCGCGCCTTGTCCGTAAGTAAAATTTATCTTTTCGTATTATTAAAATTAGCCCTTTGAATGCCAAACTTTATAAAATGAATGTAAACGTAAAGTAAGAAATGTGAATAGTAAAGTAACTTACCCTTGAAAGATTCATTTATTTGCTTGATGGAGATAGCAAAAGTTGTGGCGCTTCGTCCTTATGGCGACGAGCACGTTTGTTCTAAATAAAGTTAATTTGTAATCATTAAATGGCTAATACCGTCGCGAATTTGTTTTAGGCGAGTTTACGTAGCTGAATGTATCTCACTTGTTGTTGGAATAGATGGCTACCACTTCCCAACCTTTTACTTTCCTCTTCTAGAAATAACCGTTCTTAGACTACAAGCTTCAATGTCTCGTGCCAATACGCCGATACCCGGGTTGATGAGTCTACCATATTGCCGAAGGGAAAGTGAAATATTATTGTTTTGTAAAATAAAACGTCCGTACGGCATAATTCAATAGGAACATGTGGATACTTGTTAGGCCCACCTATAAGATATACTTTTTATGTTATTATATTCTAATTGGCAGCAACGTGGCATTACAATAACTTTTCCTTTACCAATCCCCCCCACCCCTTTTATAAAAAACAAAAGGGTTGGGGGTTTATTTGCCCAGTTTTTTTTTAAGTTTTCGTATTAAAACTGAACTTATAAGATAAACTTTATAATTCCTAGTATTTATTACTACGACCTTCAGAAGTCACCACCCCCAAGTGTTAGTCGCGATTAGTCATACGGTACACAAATTTTTTGCGCGAATCTGCAGTTGGAACGTGCCTACTACGCCATCAACTGGGTGAAAACTGAGTGAAAACTCCACAATGCCTGCCATTTAAAATAAGAATAGTATGTCTAAAGATGAGTTGGTATATTGTAACTGATATCCTAGAGGTTATTAAATTAAATAGTGACAGTTACAGTTAAATGAACTCAGAAAGTCCTTAAGACAAGTGTTTGAGAAACAATAATATACCTACTCCTAGTAGCCTATTAAAAATAGACAACAATCAGGAAGTAAAACTTCTCAGTGAAAAAGTGATATTATTAGAACATCGGGTGCAGTGAATTGAACAGTGGCTAATTCACCTTATAGAAATCACCCAAATTCCAAGAAAAGTGTAAACAATTTAATAAACCGTTTTATTTTTAAGACAACCAGCTAGAACTAAGTTCTGTACCATAGTGAAACTTTATCAAGGCTTTAAAGTGTAGGCTAGTAATTGTTTGAACAATTGTTAGCTAAAAAACTTGCTGACCTACAGTGAACCTAGAACAAGCTTAAAGTGTTAGAAGCCAATTTAAATGAATCATTAGAACAAGATGAGGCTATGGAACAGGCAGTGAAAGAACAAATAGGCCCTATTCCTGTACAAACCACCAACAATAATCACACCATACTGCCAGTACCCCCACTTTGCCTATTAATGCCTATTTATAATGCAAACAATGTAGTATTTAGTCAACCTATGGTCTGGTTTAAATAATGTTTAATAAGTTAAACAACCCGTGTAGAATGTTATTTTACAAAAGTTTTACAGTAACAGATGGCTTAGTAGAACCTGAGCTAATAAAACTTTAGAAAACTTTGTTAAAACTAAAGTGTGAAACATAGCCAATCAGAAAATGAAATTTTAGCATTGTTACCCATGTTATGGCAAAAGGTCCACTTTTAGCCAAAATAATACAGTGTAAGTCTGTCAGGCCAAATGTCAAGCTATCTACACAGGGAATTAATTAGTGCTTTTATCCCTGTAAGGCCTAACTGAAAGACTGATACTAGATTTAGTTTATATAGGCCACAAAGGTTTTGATGAGCCACAGTATGAATACATCTATGAACATCAAAAGAGCTCAGTCAAGTTTTTATTGTGTAACATAAGTTGAAACAGGACATGGTAACTTGTATGAAAAAGAGGTATTAAGCCTACAGATTATAAATAAGTTAATTTTTGAAAACAATCCCTCATTTGTTTTACAGATTTTGGAAAATGTGTGTATAGCTAGTAACATATAATACCTTTAATGATAACTTAATGGACAATGTTAAGTCTAAGACATAAGTTAACAACATGTATCCACCACAGGTAAGTGTTGAACTTAGAAAAAGTAGGACCTACTGTCGAAAAACCCAAAGTTATGTTATACAATTGTAATAGGCCCTGGTCACTTTAGCAAAAAATTTGTTTTAGGAATCCAAAAAACTAGTTGACAGGGGAGTGGTATTACACACAAAACCTAAAAATATCCCACCCCGGGTTTCATAAGTTTAAGAATAATAAATTTATAAAAGTAATACTGTAAGAACAAGAAAAACACTATTTTATGAGAGACTAGTGGTAAGGTAATTTTAAATTGGAAGTTATTTAAACTATAGACAACCTAATTTAAGACCTAAAAGTTAGCACAGTGTAACAATATGCCTTTAAATGAAGCTATAGTGGTTAAAAATGTAAAAAACAAACTGCTTATTAGATACTGGTGCTAACAAGAGATATAATTAGTAAAGAATTTAATGACAGCCTTTATTGTAGAAATAAAAATGTTTCTAAATTAATGAAAGTCGGATGATAGAATGTTTGCTGCAAATAACAACTGCAATAAAATGTTTTGGTTACTGTTTATGCTAAGATAAAAATTTTCTAAATTTTTGTTGGAAAGTAAAATATTATTGTATCGTGATAATTTTAAAATGGGACATTGTATTGAGAAAACCCATTTATATCTAATAGCAAATTTAATTTTAGATTCTTGTTGAAGATTCATGATATTTTTAAAATTCAATTGTAAATAGAAAATAACTATTGTCATACAACACCTTTTTAACATGAAGTAAAACAGCAATTGGATGTAAAAAATAGGGGTTGCACTAGAGCTGAGGCTGAGATACAAAACTTATAGCGGAAATTTTCCAAATGATTTTAATCCAAAAATTAGGAGAGGACTCTAGATTTTTGGAAGTGAGATTAGTTCTAAATGAACCCCCACACCTGTAAATTTTAGGCCTTATTTTATTATGTCGCCCCTCCTACTGTGAAATAAGATGAAAACAATAATACAGGGATTGGTTGGGGAACCAAGGAATAATTGAACCCCATTACTTCAAGCCTACTCCAGTCCAGCCTTTTTAACCAAAAAGGACAGACTTGTAGTCAATTATACCGAAATTAAATAAAAAGTTTACAGAAAAATTGATTTTTCCCATTGGTGAGATTTAAATAATTTATTATCAACATCTTAGTGGAGCCAAATATTTTTCAATAATAAGATTTAAGAAAAAGTTTTTTTGGCAATGTCCATAATCACCTGATAGTCTAGATCTTACCTCATTTACAACTATATTTGGTAAAATATAAATTTTAAAACGAGTACCCCTTTGGTTTACAAACATTTTGGGTAGTGCTGGATTGTCCGCCTATCTGGATAAAGTCCTAGACAATATAAAATTTAAATATGTGATAAATATTTTTGTGATGATATCTTAGTTGTACAGTTAAAGACCATTGATACTCCGCGATTTAGTTAAAAAATGACCAGAGAGATTTGAAAATAGACTACGCAAACATGGCTTAACGGCCAAACCTAGAGAAAGCAAAAGTTTTGTTTTGAGAAAATCCTTTTTGGGTGGAACTATAAATAAAAAATAATACAGAAACATATAGATCCCGAGCGAACAAGGATAAAGAAATTTAAGGCCGCCTAAGAACGCCAAACAAAAATTTCACAGTTTTATAAGGTATGACCAATTTCTTTTCAAAATTTATAAACAATTATGCCGAATTATGGTAATCCTTTAAATCGTTTAAGAAAGGAAAAAAACGCTAAATTTGTTTGGACAAGTTGAATGTCAAGATTCGTTGTAAAGTTAAAAGAAGCTATCATGAATCCTCCTGTTACTGCCCAGTTTAGCCGATTTTTCAAAGCAATTATTTAAAAAGTAATGAACAGATGCTAGTGGAATAGCCGCAGAGTGGGTTTGTTTGTTACAGGAAAACGAACCTAAATGAATTAATGCCCAATAGCCAATAACTCTAGGAAATTGTTACTGATGCCGAATAAAAATAAGAACTGTATATGAAAAGAAGCTTTGAGTGCACTAATTTGCATAGAAAAAAGGCACGAATTTTGTAGAAGTAAGAACCTTTAGATTAATAACTGATAACCAAGCTTTATCCTATGTCCTCAATCACAAAAGGAAGGTAGGAAGGACTTTGCCCGGTGGATCGAGAAGATTTTGAATTTGCCATTTGAGGTTGAATTTTAAAAGTTTCCAACCGATTAATGCACTGTCAGATGCCCTATTCACGTAGGTATGAGGGCGAGTCGACGGGAACACGCTGATGGCCGAGCCGCCAATGACTGCCGAACGACGGTCCAGACCAGGATAAAAATCGATTTCCTTCTGCCATTCAAACTCCACCCGAAAGGCAAAAATGATAAAAACCAACATCTAATGTAAAGCCTTAAAATGTCTAGATAAATAATAAGTGCAATAAGACAGGATAATTTGTGGTTGTTTAATTCAAGATTTGGCCATTAGCGTTTAAAAAGATTTAAGAAAAATATCAACTTCAAGAATAAAGAAACTCAGCAAATCATTCAATCTGGTAAAAAGCAATAGTAAACAATTTATGTTATTTTATAAAAAAACAATTTACTGATGTAGCAAGAAGGAATGTAATAAGTAATATTAAGATATTTTTTGCCTGTACAGTTTAATTGATTTAGTATATGTAATATCTTCCCTACAGTTCCTTTTAATAGGCGGTCATTTGGCATTGCTAGAACGCAAAGAAAAATTAAATTCAGTATTTTTATAGGACCCGTGATTTAGACTAAATTATTAAATGCAAAAAGTGAAAACAAAGTAATGGTTTGTAAAATGAGTAAAGTGTGCCAAAGAAAATTTAGAAAGGCGAATAAAGTATCTGTGCCATTTAAGAACGAAAATGGATTGTTGTATTTCAATAGATCATTTTAGGTCCCTAATGGGGAATAACTAGAAACAGCAAATGTATATTGACTTTTAGTTTATGATGCCGCCAGTAAATTTCTATGGGCTAATCCCTTTAGAGGGAATGTAAGAGTGCTGAAATATGTAATAAATTTAGACCTCCATAATTTTTTTAACAACTTTTCAGTACCTAAAATAATAGTGTCAGGACAATGCCGCATATTTTTACATCAACTGTATTTTAAGAAGTTCTTATATAAGAATTATATTTGAACACCCGGTAACTACGCCTTGAACAGGGCTAATGGAAATCAATCCAGAAAGGCATATTAAGAAACATGTCTACATATTTACGTATTTCTATCATAAACTGTCATAGTAATTTGGATAATGACCTATGGCAATATACAATTAAGTTTAAACACCGCCCATAATGAAAGCACTGGTTTTGCTGCCTTTGATTTTAATGTTTAATCATGTCCTGTAATAATGCGCTTTATCTAATTTATGGAAGCTAAATATCCTAATTGGTGAGAATTTGGTCCAAGGAAACTGTTTGGTAAACAAATTTTAAAGATGAGCTGTGGTCAATGTAAAAAGGAGTATAAGCACATAACAGTAATAGACAAAAGTAACTCAGAGCAAAATGTAAAACATCCCATTAATTTTGCATTTTCCTTAGTATGGATTAGAAACCCACTATATAAGCCAATAAGGTAGAAAAGAGTTTTGTGCAAAAATTAGCACCAAAATAATGTAGGAAATTTAATCAGAATTCATATTATTTTAAGCCCTGTACTTGTATTGTACAACACACTGAAAAATGTTTTGAATGTAAAAAAGGTTCATATAGTAGATTTTAAAAAATTAAATTAAGAACCAGTTCTGTATAAAAAAAAAACTTTGTAGCATCCCTAGCTTCAGGAACCCACTTGCTTGCCCAAAATTTAAAAGATAAGATAAAATCCTATGAGTTAATTGTTTAGTGGAATACTTAACGAATGTTTCAATGGGGAAAAAAAATATAGAAAAAGAGTTTGTAGGAAGACTTTTGTATAAAGAAAGTGAGACAGAGTTGATCCTGTTATGTAATATAGGAAACAAAATATGAAAAGTTGTGTCTGTCTTTTGTATGTATGTCAAAATATTGAAGTTTGAATTTTGTTTGGATATATTTGTGAAGTGTTTTTAAAATTCATGAAGATGTAAGATGTATAGGATGTTTTATGTAAAAAAATGTATATTAAGAGTGATGAGTAGAAATAAGAAATGTGAGACTTAGCTTCCTCGAGAGGGGAACCTTTCATTCCAAAGTATTCGATCCATATTTGTAACTTGTCCGCAAGTCACAGGGTATTTAATGGCAAAACACTATACACAAAACATCTGGTATGAATGCAAAAAAGAAATATGAATGTGGCGCCTATATAACAAAACACTACAACTACACTTGTTCACGAATTTAATCGCCCTTAACTGTCCCTTATTTCTTGCAACGACCCGCAAAATTCTAAAACCACACTTGCAAACGTGCAACTTGCAATGAAAATAGTTTATTGCCTAAATTTGATTTTCTATTTGTGGTCCCTAAGCTAGCAGTCATAGAACTGCAATTTGGCATGCGATCCTAGCGGATTTGGATAGGAAACTTTTGAAACCGAACCCTCAGTTCCCGCGCGTTATCGTATTGTTATGGTCTGAATTTGAATTTATGTAATGGAATAAAAGGTTGAAATAGGTTTGTTATTAAGAATATGTATCAAAGTAACAGCGACTAACAAGGTTTCCGAAATCAAAACAGGGGGGATATTCTGTACCGTAAAATAAGTTAATTAAATTTCATATTAATTTAAATTTCGCAACCTAATCACCAGTATAATATACATATTATTTTAACATCCAATGGTCCGGAATCTAAATTAATGGCCGAGATAACTACCTTTAAATTTGGCACGCGTATGAATTTTTTCTTCTAACATCTATGTAGCAGCCCAACACGTAACCGATCAGACCTCGCGCCTGGCCTTGGTCCGTAAGTAAAATTTTATCTTTTCTGTATTATTAAATTAGTCCCTTTGATGCAAACCGTATAAAATAATGTAAAACGTAAATTAAAGATGTGAATAGTAAAGTAAACTTACCCTTGATGATCTTTTATTTGCTTGATGGATGATAGATAAAGGTTGGTTGGCGTCGTCCTTATGGGCGACGAGCCACGTTGTTATAAATAGTAATTTGTATCATTAAATGTCTAATACCCGTCGCGAAATTTGTTTTAGGCGAGTTTACGTAGCTGAAGTATCTCCACGTGTTGTTGGAATAGATGGCTACCACTTCCCAAACTTTTACACCTCTTACTAGAAATAACCGTTCTTAGACTACAGCTTCAATGTCTCGTGCCAAGAAGCCCGATACCCGGGTTGTGAGTCTAACCTATTGCGAAGTGGAAGTGAAAAATACTTATTGTTTTTGTAAAAAAAAAACGTCGTATCGCATAATTCAATAGAACATTGGATATTTTAGGCCCACCTAGAAGATATACTTTTTAGGTTATTATATTCTAATTGGCAGCAACGTGGCAATTACATAACTTTTTCCTTTACCATCCTAAAAGTGGGTGCTTTTAAGTTTTCGTAATTAAACTGAACTTATAAGTAAACTTATATATTTCTAGTATTTATTACTACGACCTCATAAGTCCACAGCACCCCCATGTGTTATCGTCATACGGTACAATATAATTAAAAATCAAACAATAACCAACAATACATGTATTACTACGAATAAATTAACAAAGCAAATAATAACTACACATTAATATCATATTCATCTCATTATGCAATACATAAACACGAAAACAAAAACTATACATATGATCCAAAATTTACAAACGTTAATCCGAAATATAGACAAAATATAGTAAGCATATGATGACCCCGTAACATATATTAATGAATCAAATCTTAATCAATGGATTTTGTCCGTAATAAAACCCGAAATTGCCCTTATTTTTGAACTTATTTTTTTAAATTAATAAATCATTGCTGTTAATCTATAATGAACAACCGGTTTAAAAAAGCTTGGAATCCAGGTAGCAGCAGTGGAGTTTTAGTACTTATAGTAAAAAAAGGTAAATCTAACTGGAAAATTTTGAAAACACTGAGGGTTAATCTTGTTGTTTTGCGGTACTAATTTTTAAAATTGATTTAGGTATGTTCTGGAATACATTAGCGAACCAAAGGTTATATACATGATTGAAGTTTCATATTTTTTTCCCTTGGAAAATATAAATCATCTCCACCATTCTTATAATTCCCATACATATAAAACGCAACACATTCCCTGTGCCATTAAAATTGGCTGCAGCAATGTTAGAAATGTTTACTTCCATAATGAATTATTACAAACTTTGCAATGCTTACAAAACCAAGAAAAAAATTAAAGTTGTTTAATATTTCCATATGTTTATCTTTTATATGCCTGTTTGATTGCTTTTAAATAGGCAATAATTTATTTTCCTTCGTTTTATTTTTTGTAAGGTAAATTGATAATGCTGATCCAGTTATAGATAATCACACTACAATCCTAGGTACTTAACACATTCTACTTAATATCTCTAGTGGTGCACTTACATTAATATTTACATTGATGTTGTGACAAACTAACTTAAAATTGTTTTTTCAATTCGTTTTGAAAGCAAGATTTGATAAAAAAGAAGACACTTCGATTTAGAATTAATTAAAGTTAATTTAATGTATATCATTCACATCAGATATGTTTTTTAAGATCCTGTCTTGGGCCTAGTAATAAGTGAATCCATATTAAATGGCAGGCACACCAAGCCGTAACATACCACAAATTAAAATACAGATTATATTAAGGTACCTTTTAACATATCTTTGACATATAATCAAAAAGAAAAAAATGGATCAAGTACAAACACTAAAGGAATAACTTATTCAAAATTTCACTGTTTAAATGTTGTTAATCTTAACAATTTTGTTTTTATTTTGATACAAAAACGATTTCAACAAATCCAAAAAAGTCCTGGCTATACCATAGCCTCTAAGAACTTCAATATATTGATATCTAGAGTATCAAAGGTTGTTTATGAATATCAAGATATGGTCCCCTTCCCCTGGTAAAGAAACCCATATGAATGTGAAATATATGAAATTAATGTTAAAATAACTATATTGAAACTCGTTTTTAACTATTTTCTCAAATTATCTTAACTTATGGTAATAATTACTCATATCGGGACTGTATTATGATAACTCTGACGTATCACCATACTTAAAGACAGTCCACAGCAGTTACTTTTGAAATCATCAGGCACCAAACCCAGAGAATGAGATTTAATATAAACATTAATATTGTAAGGGACCCAAGCACATCAAGATTTTCCTTAATAGCCACTATTATTTAGCCCATTAAATACATAAGAGTGGCAGGTTTTCATTTTCATTTTAATATAATCAAATACTTCTTCACTTAGTTAACCTCAAACTTAAATAATAAAAAAAAAAGCTATTCCTGATCGTCTAAAAAAAAATTAAAACCATTTTCATATGATCTTATGGTGGACACTAACGTTGTAAAATGAAAATCATTCAATATACCAGCCATATCAGCACATATTTCCAATATCATCGTGGTCCCACATAGATTAAGTTATTCCGCCGGCCTGGTTTCAGGACTGATCCTTTAATCCTCAGCTTGTAGCCCGGTAGCCTGGTAATTTGATTCCCTCACCCTACCTTTATCCATACTTTCTGTCAACACTATTATTTTCGCACTGATATGGTAAACCACTTTAAATTATATGAACCTCATTAAAATTCTTCCTTACACTGCAAAATAATTAAGTGAAAAAATATGAGGAGTGTTCAAATTACTAGTGGGAGTTCCTTCAAGAAAAAGCCATTTAAACGTGTCACGTAGAGATTCAACTGGATTAAGTTAACATTCTACCCCAAGCTGTCTCAGGTCTCCCAAAAGAAATACAATATACGAATGTTTAGTGCCTCCTCAGAACTGTCTAACAAAAACCTTTCCCTCAGTCCACCCACAATAACCCTTGTAAGATTTTTCTAACGTTTTTTACCATGGATGCAGAACAAATTTTAAAAAGGGTTTAAGATGTTAATTTACACCTGTAAGACGGCCTCTCACCCCCCACCACCAAAACTGTCGGAGTCGACTACATTTAATTTTTTTTTAACGTATCTCGGGTTTATCTGCTATTAAAACTGTAAAAATATTGGCTTTAGGGCCTGCTGTAACCTTTTTTTGGAGTTTCGGTGTAACAGACCTGCGACATAATTCTTACACTTTATGGAACACCAATAGACTCATGAACAACCAAACTTCTGCACAATTCATACACATTTTGTCATTATATTTTTCCAAAGAAGCCAATCAATTTCGACATTTTATATTAAGGTTTTGTTTTTAAGGTTTTGTAAACCCTGAATTTAACAATCCGACCTTTTATCTTATGGTCAACAGCCGAAATCTCCTAATTCTCAACTCGTACTCGTCAAAACTTTTGCAAAGAAAAAATTCAATGTCTCAGTAAAATTTTCTGAGGGATGTATCATAAACCACAGGGACGAGAAACCTAATAGTTTTTTGAGAATTATAAATTTTTCTCAGTAGGAAAATAAAAATCCATAGTTATTAACAATCATTATAAGAGACCAATAAGATAGATGGTCTTGAGTAATTAAAATGTAAGCTAGTGCACAATTTGTATGCATTGTTTACTATAGTCTGCAATAATATGATAACACGATATAAAATTACCAAAAACCTTAAGTTATTTTAAATTTTATGCTTTCCTATACAAAATCAATCAAGAGCTTCCAGGAGACAATTTCCTGAAATGACATGACAGCCAATTAGAAGCTCAGCCCTTACACCGCGGCGGTTTGACTTCTGGTACAAAATATAACGCTTGTAAAAGAGCAAATTAAATTAAAAAGAACGATATAAAATTTTGAAGATACTGTGTTTGAAACTGCGCATAAAACACAAAGCCCATCTGTCAATTTCAAAGAAAGCATCGTTTACATGTCTTGGTTTTATATATGACTTTGTGTAAAGTAAAATAAATACCGAAAACGTGTGATTTCATGATGAAATAATGTATACGGAATATCTTTTTTAAAATATAAATATCATGGCTTAATTAAAAAAATTGAGTTTTTAGTTGTAAAATAAATGCATTTTATTAATGCAAATTATACTAGCCAGAGAAAATCTATATGTAACCTGTGGTGTTGTGGTACTAAACTCACACTGCAATAGAGAGAATTCCTGGGCGGGTTCGCGTACCGACTGAGCGAGACTAATTTGTGAATTCAATCTGTAATTAAAATTAAGTTAGGGCTATTGCTTTTTATAACAAATTTGTGTGTGTGTGTGTGTTGTGTGTGTGTGTGTCGTGTGTTGTGTGTGTGCGCGTGCGGTGTGTGTAAAAGGTAAATATGTATATTTTCTATTTCTAGCGCAGGACACCAATACAAAAAGAAGGGTTTGTTGAATATTGGGGATTTGTTAACTTGCACCGTATTTTGCAATTTTTAAAATGGTGTAATTTAGTTAAGGCAAAGATACTATATCTGCATCCCAATTTAATTGTCCTACAGGCATTAGACAATAATTATTTATCAATGCACCTATTTTATTAATTGAATACTATGTTTTTGAAATTTTTTTTCTAGGATCACAATATTAGGGTTTTTACCCAAATAAAATATTGTGATCTTATTTATGTTTTCCCTTTTGTTTTATGTATTTTATATTGGTTGTTTTAGTGAAAACTACACTGCGGAAAATAATTCTAGAAAAACATTCTTCCGAGCATAATTGACCTTTCAATACCATATGTGAAGAGGAAATGCACATTGAGAAGGTTACCCACAAATTGTCAACACAGGATCAAAGCTTACCCGCCTGGCTTTGACTTTTGATTGAATCCCTTACAAAAGTTTCTTGGAAAAATCTCATTCAGAACAACATGTGGCATACCATCATCAGTTCAGAGAATTAAAAAAGTTGTTTAGCTTGTCTATTAAATATAATCTAAAACCAGAATAATACTTTCGTTATAAATTGAGAATTTTACATAAAGTTAAATCGCAGAAATCTTCTTTTTACAACTCACAATTTGTCTACTAGCATTAATGATACGTCTCATCCTACGTACGTCAACTATATATTATACATTCAAAATAATTTATCCATTCTAAATATATATAATATATGATATATATAGTAATTGTGTGTGTGTTAGTGTGTGTGTGTGTGTGTGTGTGTGTGTGTGTGTTTGTGTTTGTGTGTGTGAGTGAGGTGTGTTGTGTGTGTGTGTGTGTGTAATGTATAATATAGTATATGGATGGGAGAAAAACTGCATCTCAAACAAAAGTAGAATTTTCTCATGAAAATTTTCGGAAATTCATTGTTATTTAAGAGAGCCTTTCAAGGTGTGTGATACATGGAAACCTTGACAGATTTAAACATAACAAATAATTAAATCTGAATGGTGGAGCTGTTTTGTTATTACTCAAAGTATCATCCATCAACGTAAAGTATCCCATCATGGGAATGAAATTCTCCAAGTATTCATAAGAAATGATCCATTGTTTGGGTTGCCTGAGAGATCCAGATTTACACAACCAATGGTTGTAGGGCAGTGTAAAACCTAATACAGACTGCTTATTGAAGGGCTCAAATTAGTTTAACTTAAATAACGTTACGCTTCCGAGAGTAGAAGCAACACTATCGTCCAACACTGTGATCAGTGTCATCCCAGAAACTAAGTAGCCACCCCTGTCATTTCTAGATGATATACCAATAAAAAATTGGGAAAAGTTGTGAATCTTTGTGGTGAATGAGATCTACGTTTTGGTGGGCTCTGGGAAGCGCAACCCAAAAAATAAAGGATTTACAATAATGAATATACATTATTTGATGATCACTAACAACCTTAGTAGTACTCTAAGGGTATGAAAAAATAAAATTGTAGAATTAAAGACTGACTAACTTATGACAATACATAAATATGTTGACATATCGGTATTTCGAGATATAACGTTTTAAAAAGTTTTGCTAGGTGGGTACCCAAATCATATATGAGTTACAAACAAAAATTTTCTGCAGTTCGTGTTTTACCCCTACTTTATTAATATTTTGCAAGTTATATCCCCGTTTTTTAAAAAAAACCAAATCCCACAAATCGATCACTTTATCAAATGATACCAATATGTTATTTTTTGTTTTTACTTCTTGATCGGATAAAGTTCCTAGACGGAAGTTTATCCAATTTGAATTACGTTTTTTTTTTCATGAGCGATTCAGTAAACTAAACAACCACAAAATTCAGTATATGGAGTACAATCCAATCTAGGTGATGATAGGGCAATGTCCAACAAAGGAAATTTGCTGAGTGTTACCAAAGATTTATTCTTCCCGGGTGATATATCTAGAAATTAATTTGAGATATAGGCTTAAAACTTTTGGATATAACTTCATTTCAAAATAGGCAACGTCATGCACCCAATGCTTGACTATAGGCCATGTTCCTTGCCATTGGAACTTACGCAGAGTGATTGCGTAACCTAAATATCTGCTGGATATCTCGAGAAAGTTTTTCATAAGATTATATAGAATTTTGCACTTCTAACATTAAACAAGAATGAATTCTGACTAGTACAAATGAACAAAAACAGCAGCTTGTCCCATGCATGGAATCCAGCTGAACGTCACAAGCGCTATCTGAAAGCCCTGTTAAAATTCAAAATCATTCTGATAATAATAACAGTAAGAACTTACGCATTGCCCCAATAAAAGAAAAAGATTTGTTTAAGCGATATTAAAGGAAACATCTCTGTTGTTGTAATATCCAGAGTATGGTCGTTTAGATTGATTTGTTTTAACTCCTGGGAAGAAAGTTGTAAATTGTGTTTTTCAACAGTTTTTAGGGGCCGCCGTTCACTTTGTAATTGACAAGTTTAACTTTGTTCATCTAAACTACTCAGTAAACTTGCCTCATATTGTCCAGCCTACTTGTAGAAGTTGGATAAAGCAGTGATCCTTAAGCTAATAAATTAAGTTCCTTGAAAAGAGAATGTCTACACAATTATTACAAAAAATTATTTTTTTGAAACAGAGTATGTGCTTTGAGTATTTGTTTTCCAACAACAAGAAAAAAGATTCTTGAACTGTATTTTTAGTACTTGAGAACTAATACTCATAGTTTCCCGTTAATCTCTTGAGAAGCGAATACTAACGTAACAACCCCTTTTAGATGTATATATGAAAAATATGATAATAACTTGATTACGTTACGGAGTTTTTTTTAGTGTTTTACCTATGTTTCCCGGGAGACGAGGAAGTGGTGAATATGCTACCCAAGAATAATTATTGTTCCTACGACAATCTGTGAGTATCGCCATGGGGGAACTATTTTAGTACAACAGGATGAGTTTTAGAAGTTAGAATGATACGGTTTAATTATGAAATTGAGAATTCCAAATATTCTGAATGGTGCCATATTGTCTTTTGTTACCCGCACTTTTTTTGCGGTAATCCTTGAGCAAACGAGAGGGAAGAAAGATCCTTAGTTGTATAGTTTGACAGAGCGGTTAGCGAAGTCTATCACACGCTAGCGTGGCCATTATAATTTATTTCTTGTCCATCCTATCTTTCCGTATCTTTGAATATAAACTGACCTATAGACTAGAAATTGTGCATCAAAGCTTCTGAAACCTCAGAAACCCTTTCTATCAGTTCGCAGAACATATTGAAATTTTGCCTAAAGCCTCAGCGAAGACTGTTACGCGACACGAGGTCGTGATGTATTCCTATTTTCTATTTTGTATGTACTCAAGGAAAGACAAAATAACGAACTCTCTGGCCTCTATTTCTGAGAGTTCCCCAAATATTTGTGAAGAGTTTCCAGAATTCTATATAAGATTGAGACTTGTCCCATTGAAGTCGTATTAAATACAGAGCCTTGACTTTATGAACGGGAATAATAAACGATTTTATGTAACAGTCAAGAAATACTTCTTATCAGAACAGGTTAAGACCATTACCAATCTCAGTACATGTCAAAAGCTTCGACGAATACCAATTTTCATTTTCGTCTTTGGGAGAAGCATACAAAGCTGGCTGACCATCTGTGTATAAGATGAATAGTGTAAGGGCAATATGATCAAATTACTTGTCAAGGCCAGTATAAACATATCTGACGTAACAGAAAATCCTTCATAAAGACTACCGCAAGAACTAAATAAAAAATATCTCCTGAACACAAAAACTCATTCGTATTTTTGTTTCAATCCTATCCATCAATCGATTAGGTCAGAATTTAAATCTACCTCATAAAAATGTTCATGGAACATAAGATGGTCAGAATTGTCACTCCAAATTTCCCCTTTTGAAGCAGTCGACAAGAACTATGCTAGATTAAAGTTCGTGTGGAACCTTTTCCTTTGAAAATATAAATTTCCCAAACCAATTCCAGCTCTAAATGTTTTAAAACACTAAAAAAAATAATATAAATTTAAAAGACGAAAAAAAAAAACCGGATCTTAGAGCTCCTGTTTTGACAGAAAGTAGGCATCTCCTCCTCATAATATAACATTGTCTTCATCAAGAAAGAAAATAAAAATTAATCTATGGACCACACACACTAAGAAGGATGCTAAACTAAATGTGGTGAAATTGTAAACTTTTTTTATACGTATTTTTCTTGATTGTGGCAACAATGCAAACTCAGCATTATGCATCCGGAAATGTAATTCACTCAAACCATCAGTAGTCATACACGTGTAACTCCTACTAAAATGCAAAGTAGGGGTTAATTGCTAACAAAGTGTAAAAGAGACAATGTAAGTTCCAAACATTTACTATACATTTTTAAAGACTCTTAGAAACATATCTAAAGCTGTATTTGTGTCAAACATATTTTCACAGTACAACTCCATAAGTTACAACAGAAGTTTGTGATAGCTATTTACTAAAAAACATGCCCCCCCAAAATTTCTGGCGTTTTTAACTGAATTTTCTTTTTGGTTCGAATGACCCCTCGATTTCAGGAAAACTAATTAAAAAAAAAAAATGGGGCTAAGAAAAAGTACCTCAAAAACAAAAAACAAGCGAAAACATGTTAAATCCGGCGGTTTGAGTGATCAATTAGTGGGATTAACGGGAAATGTGTCCCCAGATATTTTTTAGATAATTTTTTTGGGATCAGCCTCCCCAGTAAATCTTTGTCCACATGAGATTTTTATCTGTAAAAATTTTAATCATTATTTTATTTCAATCTTTCTACTGCCTTTTTTACTTTGAGTCCTTGTTTCCGCATTTTATTTATTGGAAAATAAACATTTCGTACAAAGTGTATTAAAATTTTGGGGGGTTTGGTTGATTCAAAAAAAATTTTGAGTTTAGGCCCTTCTTTAGTGAAATGAAAGGAGGTTGAAACCCAAAAAACCAAAACCCTTTGTGTCCTGGTTTAAATGGGGCCAAAAAAAACGTTGAACTTCTTCGTTTTTCCCAAATTTATTTTTTTTTTTCAGAAGTGGACTCAGATTCCAGTCACATTGACAGGTCTATTTCAGGGGGCCACATTACTTTGGGGAAAAAGGGCCTAAACCTTGGGGCCTTTTAAAAACTGTAAGGTTATGGTACTAAAAAAATTTATTTCCCCAAAAAAAATTTTAAATTCTTTTTTGTTTTTGATTAAAAGGAAAAGGATCAGATTCCGTCAATTGACATTTGATTTCGAGCCGCATTAGGGGAGGTTTTTTTAAGGACCTAAACCTTCCTACCCCAAAACTTTAAAGGGTTTCTGGACAAACTTTATTTTTATTTCAAAAAAACAAATTTTGGAATTTTTTACATTTTCTGATTTTAAAGGGGAATTGGACCGATTCCGTTTTCTTGACAATGTTGATTTCAGACGCCCCCTTGAGCTTATGGAAAAATCCTAAAAACCTTTTCCCACAAAAAGTAAAAGGGTTCTGGTCCCCTAACTATATTTTTTATTTAAATAAAAATTTTGTTTAAAATTTTTACAAGTTTCTGAATTTAAAAAGGAAAAAAGGACTGATTTCCAGTCACATTGACAGTTTTTATTTAGACCCGCATTGAGGCTTTTGGTAAAATGGGCCCAAAACCCTTCCTACAAATCTGTAAGGTTCTGGTAAAATAACTTTTTTTGATTTAAAAAAAAAAATTTGAAAAATTCAAACATTTTCTGATTTAAAAAAGTAGGACTCAATTCCAGTCACATTGCAGTGTCTGATTTAGACCCCATTGGTTTTTGGAAAATGGCCCCCAAATTTGGGCCAAAAAACTGAAGGTTATTTTGGGAAAATAACTATTTTTATTTAAAATTTTAAAAAATGTTAGAATTCATTACATTTTTCTGTTAAAGGAAGTAGGACTCAGTTCCTTTTACTTTTTTAAAATTGTCTGATTTAGAGCCGCATTGGCTTTTTGGTAAAATGGACCTAAACCTTCCTACAAATCTGTTGGTTTAAAGGTACATAAATATTTTTGGGGTTTTTAAATAAAAAATTTTTTTAAATTCATTACATGTTTTTTTTTTAAAGGGTAGGACCCCGATTCCAGCACTTTGACAATGTCGATTTCAGCCGCCGTTTTTTACTCATGAAAAGGACCAAACCTTGCCTACAAATCTGAAAGGGTTTACTGGACAAAAAATATATTGATTTAAATAAAAAAATTTTTGGAATTCATTCATTTTTTAAAATTTAAAAGGGTAGGACTCGTTTCCCGTACATTGAAAAAAGTTGTTTTTAGCCCCCCCCATTGGTCATGGAAAAAAAGGACCAAAACCCTTTGCCTAAAAAATCGTAAGGTTCTGGTACATAATTTATTTTTTTTAAAAAAACCCCAAAATTTTTAAAAATTTTTTTAATGTTTTTTTTTTTTAAAGGAAAATAGGCTCAGTTTTTAGTACATTGAAAAAGTCGATTTCGGGGCCCCGCTTGGTCGGGGAAAAGGCCCCAAAACCTTTTTCCTACAAACTTTTAAGGGGTTCTGGTAAAAAAAAATATATTTGTTTAAATCAAAATTTTGGGAATTCATTAATTTTTTGATTAAAGGAAGTGGGATCAGATTCCGGACATTGAAATGTCGATTTCAGCCCCCCCCTTGAGTTTTAGGGGAAAAGGGGCCTTTTAAAAATTTCCTACAAATCTTTTAAGGGGGTTCTGGTAATAACTATTTTGTTTTAAAAAAATATGTTGAAAAATTTTTAAATGTTTGATTTTGGAAGTGGACTGTTCGTAAAATTACAGGTCTGATTTTAAACGCCCCCTTTTGGTTTAGGGAAAAAAAAGGACCAAACCTTCCTTTTCAAATCGTAAGGTTACTGGTACAAAAACATTTTTGTTTTTAAAAAAAAAATTTTTTGGGAGTTTTCATTAAAATTTTTGTTGGGTGGGTTTTTTGGTTTTCAAAATTTGGGGGGGAAGGGCCCCCCGGCAAAATTTTTTAAAAGGAAAAATTTTTTACAAATTTTGGGGGTTTTGGGGGTTTTTTTTGTTTTAAAAAAAATTTTTAAAATTTTTTTCTTTTTTTAATTAAAAGGGTTTTTTTAACTGGGGGTTTCTTTTGCTTTTTTTTTTCAAATTTTAAAAAACCCATTTTTTGTTCTTTTTATTTAAAATTTTTTTTTTAAAACTGGGGCCTCTTTCACTTTATTAAAACAAAAATTTTTCAGTCTTAGATTAACAGAATGTTCATTTTTAATGCGATTACGTTAGATTGGGGAAAACCCTTTTTTACGAATTCCATGTTAAATTTTAAAAAGAGAGGTTTAAAAGGGATATTGGACAATATAAAAATTTAAAAAAAATAAATTTTATTCTTAAGGATAAATTAAATTTGCATTACTCTTTAATTTTATGAATCCAATGAATAAAAAATTAATTTTTGGAAAATTTATGGAAAAAAATGTTCCAGTCAAGTTTTTGGGGGGAAAGGGGTTTCCCTACCCTTCCCGTGCCCCCCTTTTGTTAATGAAATACTTCCATGTACATGCACCGATATTGGACTAGAAAACATAAAGATTTTAAAAAATGGGTTGAATGCTTTTATTTTAATATTTAGTTGAAATTTTGCACTTTACTGCTTTTGGGGAAAAATAATCTCAAACTCTCCTCAAGCACGTTTTTAACGTGATCAATTTGATATAACTCATTTTCCTGATATAATTTGTAAAAGAATAATATAATGTATTAGTGTGATGCGATATTATATTTATACTTTGCAAAAAGTTAATAAAATTGAAATTGAAATAAGTACGGGGGCCATCGAGAGAGTAATTATTCTAAAGTTCAGGACTTGCTGCTTTATAACCGCTTGCTTCATTCGTAATAAGAGTTCAATTTTCATAATTTTCACTCTTATTTTCATCTCTTTCAAATTAAACAGATGAAAATCCCTAACGACTATTTTTAATTAGTACTACTTTAAAGTTTGGTGAAACTGTCTTACGTCTTTTAAAAAGATACACTTTAGCACATTTAATGGAAAAAGAACATTTTATAGGTTTTAGTTACGAAAGTAAAATAAAAAATAACTCAATTCAAAAAACCCTTCCATTCCATAAAAAATCACAAATTTTTAAAGTTAGTAATTACAAATAATACCCCCGCCCAAATAGCTGAAATCGAATATTCACAATTGATTTTCAGCGAGTTTTTTTACCATACTAAACCAAAAAGATCAGCTGAAATTATTTGAAGGGGGTAATAAAAAGGGACATCGTCAAAAATAAATTTGAGGACAATCTTTCGAAAAAAAACCTTGACCATGATACACAAAAAATCAGACATTTGTTATATTAATTTGATTAATAAATGTATTATAGAAAATCGAGTTAAAAATAATTTTGTATCGGGGGAAATTTTTTTAGCATTAAAAAATTTAAAAAATCTTTAAAAAGGATATAAGATTAAAGAAATTGAAAATGTGCAAAAATTTTGTCTAAAGGGTGCTCAAAGTGAGGATAAACTAAATTAGGAATTCGTTTCAGAAAAAAGGGAATTTTTAATTTTTTAGCCTCCCCACAATACGCTCTGTAAACTGGGACAAATTAAAAAAAGGGTTAATTAATATTCAATCGTTTTTCAATATTGCCATTGACCCCAATTTTAAACCGAAATTAAAAAGTATTTTCAATTGAAACCGATTAACTTCGTTATAAAAAAAAGTTTTGTGAATTAAACCCTTTTTTTTCTGAAGGTCTGAGGGATCCCAAATTGCAGGATAATATTTCATAAATCGTTTGCTATCACCTCACCAAAAAACACTTAATTTACATACAGATTTTATGTAAAAGAATCGTTTGTTATTGGGGTAAAATAGTAAAAGATGTTTCCCACCACAATACCTGTTTATTTTTAGAGGGAAAAAAAAATCGTGGCC
>NW_025785060.1:0-22484 GCF_021130785.1 Homalodisca vitripennis | reverse complement strand
CGAGGTCTATATATTAAAGTAATGAAACTAGAGTTAACAATTTTGTATATGAAAATATATTACAATTCTAATAATTGTCACCTACAAACTAACTACTTTCTGAAGTCACACAGCGCTGGGGATGGAGTTCTTCCCCTGCTCATAGCAGTGCTGGAAGTCCGATACTAGAATAGTCTTCAGCTTGTCGGTTACAGCCTTTTGAAATGCATTCGACAGTCCCAAAATGAGTTCCCATGAGGTGCGTTTTCAACTTTGTGAAAAGAAAAAAGTCACAAGGACTCAAGTCAGGCGCGATTAAAGAGGATGAGGAGCCACAGGAACTGGCTCCTGGCCAAAAACTCGTTTTTATGGAATTTTTTTTATGACCAAGAGCAATATAATGGTGCACACCAACACCTTCCCTTGTTCTTGATGTTTGGTCACGACTGAACCTTTTTCGAAGCCTTTCAAGAAACCTCCCGGTAAAATAGTAGATTGACCGACTGGTATTGAGGTATAAACTCTTTGTGGACGATTCTGTGAATATAAAAAAATTCAAGCATGCCATTTGATTTTCGACTTCACCATCCTTTTTTTGGGCCTTGGACAGGTTTACGTGTGCCACTCCATGCTCTGGCGCTTGGTTTCTGGGCCGTTTATCCAACCCCCAAGATGCTTCATAAGTAATGAATGACATACGGGCCCAAAAGATAGGGGTCATTTTTCAATCGAAAACCAAATGTCAAGGTACCTTTACTTTCTGATGTTCTGGACTTGAGAAAGGTCGTTTTAGAACCACTTTTTTGAGCAGAATTTTTTCTCATCCCCCTCCTCCATTGGTCACAATTTGATGAGCAGGTGGTGGGGGTGAGTCAAATTTAACTCTTCCCCGATCATTCTGACTGTCAACCGACGATCTGAACGAACAAGATCCCGGATTCTGTCGACATTCAGACCGGCGTTTTTAAAGATAAAGGCCCTCCACTTCGTGGTTCAGTCCTTTCAGTCGACTTCTCTTCCTCCTGAAAATGCTTTCAAACCACTGAAGAACAGTCTGGGCACTTGAGATAAACACTATCTCTCGTAGGCCTGTTGAAATTTAGCAAGAGTTTCCGTTCCACGGTTTACCAAAAGTTTGAAGCAAAAACCCTAATCGTATATCCGTTGCTCGAAATTTATGTAACTTATTTTTAGAAACACAATACAAAAAACTGTTCCCCGAAAACGATCGCTAACGCACTAATAAATGACAATGAGTGAGGCCAAAAATCTTGTACTGTGTGAAGGTGGATCACTTGTTTCATCCTACACCACCCCTCCATCCCTAGTTCAATTCATTGATTACCTGATCAAACGTAACTTTGGCATCCTCATGTACTTCCAATTATTCTCAGTATTTAATTTACATACATCTGTATGTTAATATATTGGAAATGAAATATACAGAGTGCGTTGATGCGAAGTCAAAAGTCTAAATATATCCTTAGATAATATATATTAATTTATGCAATTATTTAGTACGACGATCAATTGGGTGGTTGGTATTGTATTGGTCATCGGACTCGGGTTCCCTTTTGCTATCCAGTTATACATTAATCCTTTATGTAGCATATGATATTAATTAGGATATGAGTTTTGTTTGTTGCTTAACAATCTTTATAATTTATAATTAATTTTTGATTTCGATTATTATAATTGTACATATTTAACGTGTTTAAATATTCATTCTATCTGTTTTCGCGTAAAGGCTAATTTTCTTAAGAAATGGTTGACTAATATGTTTATTGGCATTAGTGTGTAGAAATTTTCATAAGATCTATAGGATCATCACTAAAAACGATTTCAGATTTATAGATATTTATAAATTTCTGATATTAAAATTAAGCACGCAAACTATTTACCTCGAACGTAGTATTTGCTGGGTCACCTCGTACCGCTTTATATATCCGTTTTAGTGTTTTTTCTGGTTTCTGTTGTGTAAATAATGCATTTTTTACCCTTTTGTTAGCTTCTAAAATAATGTGTTGTTTAACAGCCTATAGATTAAGAACCTTGAACTCCCAATTAATTACAATTTTTCTTACTTCTCGTTATTGTCATCTGTGTTTTTGCACGTTTTTAACTTTGTCGCTTGTTTATTTCGGACGGCTTTTTGCTTAATTATCTGCCATTTACACCAATGACCCATGTTCGCGCCAATTTACAATACCTTATATGCACGCATTTTTTAACTTCAGGAAGAGAAAAAAGTCACAAGGATTCAAGTCAGGCGAATGAGGAGGTTGAGGAGCCACAAGAACGTTTTTGCTGGCCTAAAACTCGTTTATGGAAATTGCTGTGTGGCAAGGAGCATTATCGTGATGCAAACATTTTGTTCTTGATGTTTGGTCTTACACGAATGACCCCTTTTCGAAGTGATTGACTAAATTAAAGGTGACAATAATTGGTTGTAAACTTTTCCTGGCTCCCATTCTTCCTATTTTCCATTCCGCCTCTCCTTCATTAACTATCATTTTTATTACCATCAGGCCAGAGGCTTATTTCAAGATTTGCCGCTCATAGGCTAGCGGCTATCTGCCGCCCCCTGTTTTTTCATATCCAAAGTTGTATTGACGTAAACGTAGGTAAAATTACATTATACGTTGAAACCAATTTGACTTTGTTATCATTTATCAATGTTAATAATGTATTTTAGTTTAGTAAAGGCTATAATATGACTAATTTGAAGGAAATAAGAACATTTTATAATAATAAATACAATATAATATATTTGAATCGTAAGTGTTAAAGCTAGTAAGTAAAATGTATGCATTTATTCAGGATAAAGTAAATCAGAACTTTGCATCATTTACACCTCATATGGTGATTCAATCAACTTTCTTCTCGATTTGAGAGACTGAGAATAAATTGATTACATCATCGAAAGCTAATTTCTTTGTCATCTCAGACTCGAAGGCTAAAACAGGCACATCCCCCAAACGTGCTTCAGTCATCATCGATATCGTGTAGGGTTTTATCCGTTTGAGAACCAAAAATCATCTCTCTGCTGAACAGTTTGACGCAGAGATTTATTATAAAAACTGGGAAATTTTTTACAGCGATCAGTTAGTGTCTCCTTGTCTGGTTCTTTTTTCATTAAATATGACAAATAAAATAATTGAGCTCAGCTCATCGTGTACAGTGTTTCTCTTTTCCATTTTCTTAGATAGGGTGTCTAATGGTACATAAAATATTTTTTATTTTAAAAGTTCTCTCTACCAAGAAGTTTTATTTCACCTTCTTTAGTCTCATCAGGTTGGACCTTTTGTAATCAACGTGACGAGAATGAGAATGAGAAGAAACATCACGTACCATGGATGGTGCAGGAATGTTCACATGAAAATAAAAAATCGTTGGCCAACGTGTAATAATAACTTATATATCAATAAGATGTAAAACATATCTATTAACATAATTCGTCAACCAAATGCAGGTACACCTAGCTTATTGTTTCCTGGATGAGTCAGAAGACGTGATTAGCAAGCTGGACTGTTTTATTTACGAGTCGAAACCCTTACTCAGCATGAAAACGCATAGAGTAGTAAAGTGATTATCGATTGTTGAACGCGACCTCCTGAACGATTTATTAGTATTTTCAATGAATAACTCATATTATGTAACAGCTAATTATGTATCTCGAGTTAATATGAAACAGGTAACGAACTACAAGGATAGTAACCTTTCACTAAGGCCGTAATACCTGGCAAGGCCATAAATGGTACTTGTTTCCCAGCCACGACTCTTCCGACATGCTTTGTCGTCTGACCTTATTCTTAAACGTATACAGTATATATATAAAGCAAAACTTATATTTTATCAAGTTTTTGAGATCTCATAAAGTTTTAGTAAGATCTCAATTTCAGTAACAAAAATTAAGTTATTTTAATTTTGTTAGAAGTTTCCAATAACATGTTAAGGGAACACGTTTTACAAATCATATTAAATCTTCAGGAATTGAGTGTGTTTTTTGTTTTGTTTTTTTTGTATTTATTACAACAACAGTTAGTTGTGTGTTAAAATAACAATTCTTTCTTGAAAACTATATTTAATTAAAAACGTAATTTTCCCATATGTCATACATGAATAAAGAAAGACATGTTAATATCATTCACATTATCTGTTTGGGGATTTAATACTAATCGTATTCCCAATTCTGCTGTTATATTTCTTAACTGTTGGTAGATGCTTTTATTTTGTAGTGTTATGCATATTTTCAGACAAATATATTTCAGTCCAAGACCTTAATTTGTTTGCTAGACATAGTAGTCCATCTAATAGCCTCTAAAACTGTTCGTTTAAAAACAGGTTGTTTGCTAAAAAATAATTTTGGTAATATAAATTATTAATTATATTTTCATCATTATTTCAGAGCAAAAATAGTTCATTTTTGGCCAAAATCGAGAATTACAATGGTAGGCGTTAAAGTAAATTTTATAAAAATGTTTTTTAAATATATTGAAGTTATTTTCGTGGATTTCCATTGTATGTTTTCCAGATTAAATCTTCGAAATCCTGATTCAACGATTGAGGTAAACGTGTACTTGCATTTTGAGAGACATGCGATAAATAAAATGGTCTTAAAATATTCTTCTCTTGAAAGCACAATCTCTTTGATGCACATTTTATTCCGAAATGATTTGGAATATAATTTTACAACATATTTGTGTGAAATTATAAATGTGGTGTTTTTGAGTATGAAGGAAACAGAGGCCAAGTAGTAGCCGAGAATAGTACTTTTCATCACTAGGAGCAAAAGTGGTGGTTTTTTGTTCGGAATGTTTTAACTGAGCGGAGCGAACGAGTTCAGAAATACGTATGCGCCAAAAGACACTCTCGCTTCGTGTGGATATAACAGGAAACAACATGAAAACCGGTAAATTTTTATTTAGTGGTATTAAAAAAATAATTCAAAATAGTCATATTATCAAGTTTTCAACAAAAACAGATTTTATTTATTTGTACTGAAACAATTAAAAATTTTGAGGTTAGCTCACTGAAAAAAACAAACGCCATAATAATTTTTTCAGGTTCCAGTCATAAGGCAATGAAAACATCTGACTTCATGGGCAAGATTTTATCTGTACAGTATGTTAGACAAATAATTCACAACATTCAATGTTCACATTACAACCATCACAGTTCGAAATAACTAAACACTAATATTATTTTATGTTGGTATTTATTTAACAAAACTAATGTGAAAATTCTGATTTGTTTAAATAATTTTATCTAAAGTGGATGACAATTACTTATCTGTCAAGGAATCTGGACCGTTTTGGAAGGAGTATAAACCGGTCGGCTAATTATTTCCCGTTGGACTACGTCCACTGGGCTTGTTTTCAGGAGAAACACGGTTTTCAATTGGCCTTGCTTTTGGTGTTAGCTGTACGTCTAAATACATAAATTGACTCTATATAATCACGTGGATTTTGCTTAAAAAAAATGAGAAACCATCATAGTCATTATGGAGATTTAAATTTCTGATGAGTGTTATAAAGATCTGCAATGAAAGTTGTGTCAATCAATGTTCGTTGTAATAAAACTGGAATTGTTCTACTCTTGCAATTACCTGAGCAATTTAATAATCTTTTCTATCTTATTAAACGTAGATACATGTAGCAGATAAATGAAAGAAAAAAATCGATATTAATATTGTACAATAATTTTATACGAATAATATATTACTAATATTTAATATAACTATCTATTATAATTATATTTGTTGTTTGATCGTGTATTGAATTGTTGTTTGACTTCATTTCTTAGTTATCATTTACCTTCAATGTTTAAGACTGTTAACCATCATAACGAAGTAAGCTGATGTTAAGTTGGTTACTAGATTTTACAACCAATCAGCTGATATTAACTTGGTTAGTAGATTGAGAATAACTACTTGACTTGAGCTGGTAACATAAATGTAACCTGGATAAGGTGCTTCATCCAAGGAAGCCTTATGGACCCTTAGCGAGAAGTTATCCTAGATCCTTACAAGACTCCTACGTCAAGAACCAAATAGTACATTGAGGCGGTATGAGATTTCCTGAAGCCTATTAGCCTAGAGCTAACAATTAGTGGACTGTTTGACGCATTATTACTCTGCAGCATTTATTTAACTAGGTCTTCAGCCCCTCTTGTCATCAGAACTGCTTGTAGCCTAAAACATCAGACTCGCTTGATGTAGATTGATTTGTTCTGCAGCATTATTAATTAGGTCTTCAGCCCCTTCAACTGCTTGTAGCCTAAACATCAGACTCGCTTGATGGAGATTGATTTTTCTTTGTTCTGCAGCATTATTAACTAGGTCTTCAGCCCCCTTCAACTGCTTGTAGCCTAAACATCAGACTTCGCTTGATGAGATTGATTGGTTCTGCAGCATTATTTAACTAGGTCTTCAGCCCCTTCAACTGCTTTAGCCTAAAACATCAGACTCGCTTTTTTTTTAACAGAGGGCCTGGTTTCCTAGGCCTGGTAAGTTGCCTCTCATGCCATCCGGCTTATTGTGCACCGCCTCTCCCAGGTTTAAGCTGTATCAAATCCCAGGCCTTTACAAAACCATGAGATCTTCTGAACAATGCTTTCCTGTTCCAACCCCTCTTCCGTATGCATAAGAACACCTAGGGATCTTGAGCGTTTGCTCTGTAATGCCGGACATTCAAATATTGACGTGCTTGGCTGTTTCGTCAGCCTCGCCACATTTCTGCTGCAAAGTGTTTCCTGAACTTGGAATACCTATTTCTGTTTTCAGGTGACTTCGGAATATCCAATGACCTGTAATAAAAACCAGTCACCTTTCTGATCTCCGTTCTACTCATTCTAAGGGGCATTCTGCTGCAATGTTCCTTGATGGTCCCCTTGAGCATCCGCTTTGCCTGTACATTCCCCTCAGTGTTTCTCCAATGTTGTAGGTGTTTGTTAAGCCATCCACTTGGTAACTGATCTACGTGTCTAAGTTATATGAGACCCCACACGTTGGTTCAGGACCGGTAAGAAGACGGTTGGCTCCCAAGTTTAGCGCAACCGTCTGCCCCTGTCATTTCCTGTGATTCCTCTATGTCCAGGCACCCAAGTTAGAATAACTTTATTTGGTTTTCGCCAGCAATTTCAAGACCTTAAGGCCATTCCCAGACTGCCTTCGAATTACAGTCACAATGGTTGGCCCAAGGCCTGCCAGAGCAGCCCTGCTGTCCGAGTTAATGAAGATGTTTTTGCCTTTTGTAGCCCCTTTCCACATTAACTCTTGCACATTCTGCAAGGGCTGTAACTTCAGCCTGAAAGACAGTTGCCAGTTTACCTAGGCTAAAGCTTAAGTTAACCCCTCGGTTTGGCTCCCCAGACCCCTGCCCCCAGTACCCTTCAGAGTCTTTGACCCGTCCGTGTACCAGGTTAGAGCCTTCTTCATTGTAGTCCAGGCTCACCTTTTGACCATTCCTTCCTCTCAACAATGTTGACTTGAAATGGTTTTTTCCCAGTCCGTAACCTTTGCCAATTCTGTCAGACATCATTTCTAGAATATCCAGTTTGAGAATGTCAACGATCTTGGAGTGCTTACTAGCATGGTGATAATGGCCAGTTCCCATTGCACTTCAGTCTGTAGGCAGCCATCCTAGCCTCTCCTATGACGAATATGTCTAGGGGTGGGAGATTTAGCACTACTTCCATAGCAGCGGTTGGTGTTCCCTCTCATGGCACCCGTTGTCCCCAAGCATGCCAACCGCTGTACCTTTGACAGGTTTTTTGCGGCAGTCACCTGTTGGACTTTTGGCCACCATACCCACTGAGCCATACACCATCATTGGCCTAATGACTCTGGTGTACAACCAGTGTGACATGTCGGGTCTAAGCCCCCATGTGCATCCTACTGCACGTCCTCACCATCATCAATGTAGTCTGAGATCGTCTGATTATGTATTCCAGATGACAATTCCAGGTGAGTTTATCATCCAGTTTGACACCTAGATATTTGAACTCCCTGCTTAACTGTATCTGGCCCCCCACATAGGACTGGCTGTGTGATTTCCAGTTTCCTTCTTCTTGTAAATGGTATCATGACGGTCTTCGAAGGATTTACTACAAGTCCTTCTTCGTCACACCATCGCTCCACAATGGCCAGTGCTCTCTGCATCATTTCCAGACACGTTACCATATGCTTACCTCTTATGAGTATAACAACATCATCTGCATAGCCTTGAGCATACATACCCTGTTCATTCAGAGTCCAGAAGTAAGTTCATCCACAACTATGTTCCACAGGCTTGGTGATAATACACCTCCTTGTGGACATCCTCGCTGCGTTTTTGACCTCTCTTGTGATTCCGCACAGAGATGCCTGTGCTCTTCTGCTCTTAAGCATGTTACTTATCCACCTAACAACAGTTTTCTCCGTACCCCTGGATGTAAGCTTAGACACTATAGAGTGAGTACTCGTATTATCAAAAGCTCCTTCTATGTCCAGGAACACTGCTAAAGCTATTTCCTTTTGTTCAATAGCTTGCTCAATCTTGCCAACCAGGACAGTGTAGGGCTGTTTCACAAGATTTACCTTTCTGATAGGCATGTTGATTTGGATGTAAGGGACGATTGATGAGGACTGTGTCCCTTAAATGCCTATCCAGAACCTTCTCCATGGTCTTGACAAAGAAGGATGTTAGGCTTATTGGTCTATAAGCCTTTGCAACCTCATAGGAGGGTTTGCCTGGCTTCGGGATAAATATAACCGTAGAGGTCCTCCAAGATGAGGGTATGACTCCTGTCGCTAGACTAGTTCTAAACAGTCGTAGGAGCAGGGGTATCACCAAGTCCCCACTCTCCTGCAGTAAAGCGGGAAAAATGCCATCGGTACCTGGTGATTTTGAACGGCTTAAAAGGACTCCAAGGCCCGTTTTATCCCTAAGTAGTTGATGACAGTCCTTTGCACAGTTCCAGTCCACCTTAGACAAGCTATCTCTAGGTTCTCGCCGCCATTCACTAACAAACTGTTTCACTGGTTTGAAACGATCCTGGGAAGTGTGTATTCAGTAAACACTGAAGAGTCTCCTCAGGATCCTTGGTGTGAGTCCCATCTTCCCTAAGTATAGTACCCACCGCATTTTGTGACTTTCGAGCTAGGACTTTTTGGAGTTTTGCGCAGTCAGGAGCCTTATCAATACTCTGACAGAATTCTCTCCACGAGTTTCTCTTAGCTCTTCTCACCTCTTTATTGTACTCTGTTAGGGCAGCAGAGTACCTATCCCAGTTCCCTGCACGTTTGCATGTATTATATGCTCTGCGAAGGTTTTTCCTCAAGGTTTCCAGCCCCTGGTTCCACCAACATGCTTTTTTCCTTGAGTTTTTCTCAATCACGGGGCAGGCTTTGTGGTACGATTCTATCATGGCGTTTTTTCAAAGAGTTCGCCATGTCCTCGACCCCTTGCCCCTGATACCCATTTTCCCCTTACTAGATTGTTTTTTAGCTCTGCATTGAAAGCTACCCAATCTGTTTTCTTTGGGTTTTCTATAGGTCTCCTTTATTTTATACGACCTCATGTCAAAGGAGATATACTTATGATCTGAAGCAGATGCTTCATCTAGCACACTCCAGTTTAAAAACTTTAGTTGCAATATAGTTGCTAGTCAGAGTTATATCTAAGACCTCTTCTCTTACCCCTTGTACCTCTTCTTTGTACAAAAGTTAGGTTTACGGCCTTGATTCATAATAACTAAGTTAGATTCTACTATGAAATTCAAGAGGCACTCACCCCGATTGTTGATGTTGCTGCTCCCCCAAGCGGTGTGGTGGGCATTCGCGTCACAACCGACAATCAGGTGCCTCCGCGTAAGGTTCCGAACTCCACAATCCGCCTCATCTCCGCAGTTGGCGGTGGTTCCTGGAGAATCGTATGGGAGGTAAAACTGATGCAAACAGGATTCTGATGTTGCCATCACCTGTCTGCAAGTGAACCTCTGTCACGGCTGTGTCTCTAGAACACATTTGTGCCATTTTTAGTGATTTGATTTTGTTACTGACATATATACATGCAGACTCGCTTGATGGGACTGTTTGTTCCTACAGCATTACTAACTAGGCCCTCAGCCCCTTCATCACAGATGTAAGGTTTCTGAGCAGATGATACTTCACAAGATTTTGGGTGGGATTATTGACTGTCCAGATCAGGTTGGAAGGCTACACACCAGACTCGCTAGAGGGGACTTATCTGTTCTTCACAATATTTAATTGTTTGGTTAGTGTATTACTCGTAGTTATTACTATTATCATTACTGTTACAGCTATTACTTCATGTCGATATTTTATTACTTTGTTGCTGATTTATTATTATTGAGTCTGTAATATACTAAGTTTAAAAGATTCATTCGTTTATAAGTAAATAAATGTTCTGAGAAAAACGTATCAATTTGTGAAATCTTATATTTTTTGTACTAAATGGGGATTTATTGATGGAATTTGGCATGTGCCATGCTCATCTTTTACTGTACTTTCCTTAAAATGATCTGATAAATGCTGACTATTTGTTTATGTGCTGGCTTAAATACAAGGTCAAAAAAGGTTTGAAAACCGTGTTTAGGCAAGTTATTTTTGGTATAATATATTGAATTAATAAATCATTTTTCACAGTTACTACACTATAATTTGGTTATATTTTCAGACTGAATAAATATAAAATTATATGTTAAAAAATAATTGGTTGAAAAATATGTTTAAAATATTGTTTTTAGAAAAGTTTGCTAAACAAGTATAATGTTGGGATTCTTATCAAGAACTTTGCTGTAAATCACTGGGATCTCGAGTAGACCTTTTCAAAAATAGATGTTATCTAAATGAACGACCGAATTTATTTCTCTATTTAATTTCAATAAAATTGTTACAATGTGATACTATAAAATTTGAATTAAAACAAAGTTGGTATAATCATGAGCAATACACAGTGATAGACTATTTTCTTATTTATTCCTGGATAGCTAAGTACTATTAATCTCTAGCAATTCAATCTGATACTGAGCTCTTGTCTTACCTAATTTCAATTCAAATTACTCTTTTTCTAATAAGTATATAATATTGTCACGACGGAGAGTGTCTTATTCTTGAATACATATAAAAACTAAATTTACCGGATATACTGTGGGGGTAATGGCCCCAGCTGCTTCAGAAAAACATGACCTCGTGACCTTGAGCCTTGAAGGAGACCCGCTCACTTTTAAACCATCACAAAAAAATCACCTCAAGACTAAACACACCACTTAGCTTTACCAATTTGTGCAGAGGCCATGGAATCCCTTGATTGTTCACCAGTGCGGAGTTGTAACCCAGAAGTGAGTGAGTGTGAGTGAGTGAGCAACGTAACGGTGAAGGACTAGCAATAGTGAACACTTACAGTAGGCCCCGCTTCATCTATATCTAGTCTCCTTCCTCTTGGACTTTATACAATTGAAAAAGTAAGTATTGACATATTTTACTCATATACTCCATATGAAATTATTTATCGTGTATGTATCACATCAAAGCCATCTAATACCACGTAACAGTCTGCTAAAAACCACAAAGTTCAAAAATGTACTGCACTCTTTAACACATTATATAATATATTATATACTATTAATTATGTTATTACTTACTCTACATTATAGAGTCATCTTTGTGTTAGAATAATTAATGGTGAACTAAAACCCTTTTTTTAAGGGGTTTTAGTTCACCATTAATTATTCTATTCATATTAATGTTTGTATTGTGATGGTTCTACCACGAAATTTGTTAATTATTTTACCAGTTAATGTTAATATTTTGTATTTAAAGTTTACCACGTAGAAAGTTAAATAAGAAAACATTAACTCTACAATACTTCAAACATTAGAAATCAGGAAATAGCATAAACCTACCATACTGTACATACCCATACAATTTACATATACATATTTAGTGAATGGATATAATAATAACTTAAAATTTACTTAAATTTACTTTAATCATAAATAACTATACTTTCAGGAGTTTAGTGAATTTAACGGACAAATAAAAACATTTGTTTATAGTTTGACTAGTCAATATCTAATATAAAGTCAGTTAATTAGGTAAATCCGATTATATTACTGTATTTTTGAGTAAAACATTAGGTAAAGAAACTGTATGTAGAAATGGGTTTTTCGCTTCACTAATGATGATATCCATGTTTAAAGTACCAATAATTGTTGCTTAATTAAATCCGATAAATGAACCCAATAACACAGTGTTATAAAGACTGTACATTTATATCATAATGCACAATGATTAATAATAAAGCAAATTAAGGTATTTCATTGGGTTAAAAATATAAACTATAATTTAATTTCATTTTCAGAGCAAGAAGAAAAACAAAAACCTTTTCACGGCATTTCCACTAGTCAAATCGAATACAGAAATCCATCAGAAAAGACTACTGCAACAATTTTAACCTGTACATATAGCCTTTTCCAAAAGTTGTAAAACCCGAATTCACTCTTAAGTTCGCACCGCAATATTAGAAGATCTAAAGAGGAAAGATAAATGTACTGGATCAATAGTTAAAGGCAATATAAGAAACTAATTTGATTATATGCAAGACTGAACTATGAAGGTGGTGATTGACAACCTTATTATTCTAATAACCTAAGACATCTACTGAACCATTACAACATTGAAATAAGTTTGTCCCAAATATCCCCATGAACAGAAGATAACTAATTAGATTTTTTAAAGTCAATAATTGTTGACTATAGATGACCACACTACTTGCGTCTACTATTCTAGACCGAGGTGCAAAAAAGTAAAGCCACATTTAATTTAATACTTATTTTAATTTTGTACTTTTCCATTTAATAATACAGTTTTACTCAGTTAAGTCAACTTTCCTGTTTGTAAACCAGGTGTTACTTGTTGTTGTATTAAATTATCAACGAGTACAAGGTGGGGAGTACGATATACCTGGTGTTGTTGTAACAGGCTTCGCTGAGGTACGTAGAACATGTTTCAACTTTTACAGCTCACTTAATTCTCGAGATACCTTGCGGACAGATAGACAGGCACGTCATATAGAAATGTTTTTATTCTAATATATCCCCGGAAGACAAAATATACATTATGTCAGGCCTACTGAGAGTGATAGGCTTCGACCCGCAAGCCCAATAAGCCCATGGTTGTGCCCTGTTATACATCGATGGGTTGGACCTTACACCTGTGTAGAACTATATATATATATATATATATATATATATATAGTATATATATATATATATATATATATAGTAATTAAGTTTTCATAGCAAAATTTTCAACTTTACAGCTTACTTAAATTCTCTAGCGATAGCCTAGCGGACAGATAGACAGGCAGTCATAATAGAAAAGCGTTATTTCTAACATATCCCCGGAAGACAAAAAGATACATTATGTCAAGAATACTGAGTGATGAGGCTTCGAACCTGCAAGCCAAAGTCCCGATGTGTTTGGCCCTTTATACATCGACGGGTTGGAACTTACACCACATGTAGAGCTATTTTATATATATAGTAATTAAGTTTCATAGCAAAATGTTTAACTTTACCAATTTAACAGCTTACGTTAATTTCGTCGCGTATTGCCCTTGGCCGGACAGATATGACAGGCAGTCATACTAGAAAAGTTATTCGTAACATATCCCCGGAAGACAAAAGATTACCCAGTCTTATGTTCACATGCCTACTGAGGCTGATAGGTCTTCGAACCGCAAGCCAAATCCCCATGGGTTGGGCCCTTAGAACACATCGATGGTGTTGGATCTTACACCTAAGTGTTAGAAACTATAAATATATGAGGTGATGATTAAGGTTTCTATGCCCAAAATTTCAAATTTACAGCTTACCTTAATTCTTCCGAGCGATGCCTAGCGGGACAGATAAGACATGTGCAGTCATATAGAAAAGTTAGTCTCTAAACATATCCCCGGAAGACAAATAAGAATACATTATGTCAGCCTACTGACGTGACCTAGGCTTCGAACCGCAAGCCAAATCCCAATGGTTGGCCCTTATTACATCGATGGGTTGGATTTACAACCAGTGTAGAACTATATATAATATTTAGTAATTTAAGTTTCAGGCAAAAATTTTCATACTTACTACAATACAGCATTACTAAATTCTCGCGATGCCTAGCGGACAGATAGGACAGGCAGTCATTATAGAAATTAGTTGATTCTAGACATATCCCCGGGAAGACAAAAGATACATTATGTCAGCCTACTGAGTGAGATAGGCTTTCAAACCGCAAGCCAAATCCCATGGTTAGGCCCTTATACATCGATGGGTTGGAACGTTACACACCAGTGTAGGAAAACTATTATATATATAGTAATTAAGTTTCATTGCAAAAATTTCAACTTTACAGCTTACTTAAATGTCTCGCGATGCCTAGCGGACAGATAGACAGGCAGTCATATAGAAAAAGTTATTCCTAAACATATCCCCGGAAGACAGTAAAGATACGATTAATGTTACCAGCCCTGACTGAGTGATAGGCTTCCGAACCTGCAAGCCAAATCCCATGGTTGGCCCTTTATACATCGATGGGTTGGACTTACACACAGTGACTAGAAACTATATATATATATAGTATTATCTAATGTTTCATGCAAAATTTCAAACATTTTACAGTCTTACTTAATTTCTCGCGATGCCTAGCGGAACGTAGATAGACAGGCAGTCATATAGGTCAAAAGTTAATTTCTAACATATCCCCGGGAAAGACAAAAGATACATTATAGTCAGCCTACTGAGTGATAGGCTATCGAACCGCAAGCCAAATTCACATGGTTGGCCCTTTATACATCCGCGGCGGAAAATTGGGTTGTGACTTACACCAGTGTAGATTAACTATATATATATAGTAATTTTTTGTAGTTTCATGCAAAATTTCAACTTTTACTAGCTTACTTAATGCTCGCGATGCCTTGCGGGACAGAATAGACTGGCTAGTCATATAGAAAGTTTATTTCTAAACATATACCTCAAGGGAAGACAAAATGTTACATTAATGTCTGCCTTACTGGTGATAGGCTTTGTCGAAACCGCAAGCAAATTCCCTCATGGTCTGGGACCTTATTCATTCGATGGGTGATGACTTTATACACCAGTGTAGAAACTATTATATATATATTTATAGGTAAGTTCAGTTGTCATGCAAATTTTAACTTTACATCTTTACTTAATTATCGCGCGATTGCCTAGGGACAGTTAGACAGGCAGTCATATAGAAAACTTATTCTAAAACATAATCCCCGGAAGACAAAAGATACATTAATGTCAGCCTACTGAGTGATAGGCTTCGAACCGCCAAGCCAAATCCCATGGTTTGGCCCTTATACATTCGATGGAGTTTGGACTTACACCAGAGTGTAGAACTATTATATCTAATATATAGTAATTAAAGTTTCATGCAAAATTTCAACTTTACAGCTTACTTAGATTTCTCGCGATTGCCTTGCGGACAGATAGACAGGCACGTCATATAGAAAAGTTATTCTAACAATCCCCGGAAGACAACAAGATTACAGTGTATGTACAGTCCTACTGAGTGATAGGCTTCGAACGCAAGCCAAATCCATGGTTGGCCCTTATACAATCGAATGGGTGGACTTGTACACCAGTGCTAGAACTCTATATATATAGTTAATTTAAGTTTATGCAAATTTTCTACTATAACAGCTCTACTTAACTTCTCGCGATGCCTTGCGGACACGATAGACAGGCAGGTCATATAGAAGTTATTCTAATATATCCCGGAAGACAAAAGTACATTTTGTCAGCCTATGAGGATAGGCTTCGAATAAAGCCAAATCCCATGGTTGGCCCTTATACATCGATGGAGTTTGGACTTAGCACCAGTGTAGAACTATATATAAGTATGTGTAGTGAACTGCAAACGTTTTGATATTCATATGCAACAATTTGCAACTTTACAGCTTACTTAAGTTGTGTGTCGCAGATGGCCTAGCGGACAGATTAACAGGCAGTTCATACTAGAAAAGTTTATTCTTACATATCCCCGGTAGACAAAAGATACATTATGTCATGCCTACTGAGTGATTAGGCTTCGAATCCGCAAGCCACAATGCCCTATGGTTGGCCCGATACATCGATGGGTTAGGACTTACACCAGTGTTAGAACTATTATAATATATATAGTAATTAAGTTTCATGCAAAATTGTCAACTTTCAAAGCTTACTTAATTCTCGCGATGCCTAGCAGGACAGATAGACAGGCAGTCATATATGAAAAGTTATTCTAACATATCCCCGGGAAGACAAAAGATACATTATGTTCAGCCCTACTGAAGTGATAGGGCTTCGAATACCGCAAGCTCAAAGTCCCCATGGTTTGGCCCTTATAACATCGATTGGGGTTGGCAACTTACACCAGTTGTTAGGATACTATGCTATATAATATATATAGTAATTAACGTTTCATGCAAAATTTCAACTTTACGAGCTTGACTTAATTCTCGCGCATTGCCTTGCGGACAGGAATAGACAGGCCAAGTCATATAGAAAAGTTATTTATAACATATCCCCGGAAGACAAAAAGATGACATTGTATGATCAGCCTACTGAGTGATAGGCTTCTGAAGCCGCAAGCCAAATCCCATGGTTGGCCCTTATACATCGATGGGTTAGGACATTACAAAAAGCCAGTTTTTTGTATCGAACTATATTATATAGATAATTAAGTGTCATGCAAAATTTTAAAAGTGATATTAGATCATTACTTATATTCACGCGCGATGCCATATGGGCGGACAGATTAGACAGGCACGTCATATAGAAAAAGTTATTCTAGACAGTATCCAGCGCCGGAAGGGACAAAAGATACATTATGTCAGCCGTACTGAGTGATAGGCTGTCGAAACCGCAACGCCAAAGTCACCATGGTTGGCCACTTATTACATCGACAATTCGTACTGATTGTGACTTACACCAGTGTGAGAACTAATATATAAATATGATAGTTAAATTAAGTTTCATGCAAAATTTCCAACTTTACAGCTTACTCTTAATTCTCGCGATGCCTTAGCGGACAGATAGAAAGGCAGTCATATAGGAAAAGTTTTTCTAAACATATCCCCGGAAGGACAAAAGATACAATTATGTCAAGCCTACTGAAGTGATACGGCTTCGAACCGGCAAGCCAAATCCCATGGTTGTGGCCCTTATGACATCGATGGGAGTTGACGTTACACCAGGTGTAGAACTAAATATATATAGGCTTCAGTAATTGAGTTTCATGCAAACATTCTCAACTTTACAGCTTACTTAAGTTTCTCGCGATGCCTAGCTGCGACAGATTAGACAGGCAGTCCATATAGAAATGTTATGTGTCTAACATATCACGCCGGAAGACAAAAGATAACACTTATGTTCAGAATACTGAGTTGATAGGGCTTCGTAACCGTCAAGCCAAAATCCATGCATGGTTGGGCCCTTATAGCCATCGGATGGGTTGGTACTTACACCAGTGTAGAACATATTACTATAATATATATAGTAATTAAGGTTTCATGCAATAAATTTCTAACTTTACAGCTTACTTATATTCTCAGCGGATTGCCTTGCGTGACAGATAGACAGGCAGTTAGTCATATAGAAAAGTTATATCTAATCATATTCCCCGGAAGACAAAAGATACATTATGTCAAAGCCTAACTTGGAGTGATAGGGCTCTCGCTAGAGAACCGCAAAGCCTAAAATCCCATGGGTTGGCCTTCCCTTCTATAACATCGATGGGTTGGACCTTACACCAGTGTTAGAAACTATATATATATACGTAATTAAGTTTTTCATGCAAAATTCAACTTTACAGCCTTACTTAATTCTCAGCGAATGCCTTTGCGGACAGATAGAGCAGCCATCGACAACAGCTCTATGTATTATATAGATAGTAATTGAAGTTTCACAACAAAAATTTCAATGACTTTCACAGCTCCACTTTAATTCTCGAGATGCCTGTGGCGAACGCAGATAGACAGGTAAGGTCATATAGAAAAGTTATTCTAACAATAGTCCCCGGAAGACAAATGATTAATTACATTTATGGTCAGCCTAGCTGTAGTGATAGGCTGTCGCAACCGGCAAGCCAAATCCCATGGTTGGCCCATCGATGTTACTATTATACATCGATGGGTTGGACTTACACTACTGTAGAGCTATATTATATAGTAAATTTAAGTTTGCATGCAAAATTTTCAAGTCCATCCAGATGGAAATTCATTGTCGAGATGAAAAACAAAGAAAAAAAAAAAAGTTAACAGTTTTCGAGTTAGTTAGTAGTGCGTAGTTAGGGAAATTTTACTATCAATGCAAGAGTGCGACTGAAATAAAATTTTAGCAACACCAATATTTTACCATAGCTTATACCGGTTATATTTATTTCGTGTACTATTGTGAGTAGTAGTGCTACACAACTAAAGTTACCAAAAGATGAATGTTATATTGTTTTGCAAGGTTAGTCATTGAAAGTTACCTATGCAAACTTTCAAGTGTACAGGTCTTGTAGACAATTTGACAGGTACACAAACAGAATTATTAGAAGTAAGATATTTTCCTAGTCCCCTATAGTATTAGGACTTTCGCTAGAACGGTCATGCCATAGAGGTGGAAGCATTGTTAATGTAACGAGTGCTTTAAACTATAAAAATAGTAAGAATTGAGTACATTATTTTTATATTTTTCCAGATTTTAATTATTTAAGGTTTTTAATGAGTCTTCTCCTTTATTTACCACCTTTGCCTTAGCTCTATATTATCTATTTGGCCTCTATGTTTTTGCACAGGCAAAACAAATCCTGTTGCTTTGCACTGGTTTGTATGTCTGCAAAATATCTCTGAAACCAGAATGACCTATAAATATTAATGAACTTTGTATGGAGCCTTTATTTCTATGTAATTCAACGGCTCACTATGTTAATATGAATGGTGTGTGTGATACATTGAGGAATTTGGCTGAGCGTTAACGAATTATTTTTTACATTGGTTTTATGGTTCAACCAAATTATTCCGAAAAAATCGCAATGATAAATTATGACAAATTGTAAACTGAGCTACATACATAATGACATTTTAACAGTGAGAACTTTAAAGTTAAGAGTTTGCATTAAATCTCATCGGAGCTTGGTTATGAGCGACACGTGGTGTAGCGTACTCGTATCTTGGTTGAATAAAAACGCGAAAGCAATTAGATAAAAGTTAAACAATTGTTTGTTTGGGCAGTTTATAAATAACCTGACACACATGAAGGAAATTGTGTAATGAATTTTAAAAAAATCTCATTATAAATAATTCAAATAGAATTAAAAAACCCTGCTTTTCAAAACATGACATCAGTGTTTCAGAAGTCAAATTAAGAACTGAAATACGGGACGTAAAAATGATCGGCGCAATATGCAAAAGAAATGAAATTAAAAGTAATAGGCACCTAGAGGACTTGTTCAGGGTAAGTGTAGGCCTGACACCTAATCTGTGGTATTGCTAACCACACGGGTGCAACCTCGCTTTCATTTATATTTGGCATTGCTTGATCACCAGTATCTGTTACCTGAGCCAGCAGCATTTAACTTGAAGTTGTGCTTAACGTAATTGCTGTTTACTCGTATATAATGACATGTCGTAAACGGCATATTTGTAAAATATTGAAATCTTGAAAGGCTATTGTCAAAATTAAACAAAGTTCAAAAAGACAAGACAAAGGGAAGGACACACTTACTTCCATGTAGACACTTCCATAACTAAACCCCGATTGTCGCTTTCATAGGTTTTCCTTTCCCTTATAAATTCATCTCAGTATACTTCATTGTAGTTCAATTAGTAGATTTAATATATTTGTTCCCCTTATACTTCTTTGATTTGCTGGAGGAAGATGCATTGTTAATAAAATCCTTAGTCCTAAATGATCTTTCGGTATAAATGAATTAAAGCGAAAATCTTTATTTCAGGCCTTGTAGAAGGATGAGGCAGTATAGCGTCAGTAGTTAACCAAACTGTTTTTAAGCTGTTCGTCCCCTCCATAAAATAGAAAGTAATTAAATTTATTTTTAACTTGTAAACATTCTACTACCAGAAAGTTAGTAGTGAATAGTATATGTTCGACATGTGATGTCCATGTAGTTGAAACAAATTAAACATATGTTGTTCAGGCTTTTACAAATGTTTGTGATAAAATATGTTCTTTATCTCTATGATACATGCGGCTTCTGGCCATTCCGAAGAATCTGGCAGTGTTTCACTGAGGTTAATAGCAACAAATTGTCTGATAACACAAAAAAATACTTGTATTTACACAGTGTTTTATTATTATTACATTCACAACGGCAACAAGCCAAAGTACAAGCGGGTAATATACATATTATAAATATTCTTAAATATCAAACTGTAAGAAAGAAACAATTGGGTTTAAATAAACAATAAAAGGTTGTCAGTGATAAAACATATCTACACAAAAACAACAACATATAATGATTAAATATATACAATTAATATGTACAAAGTAAAATAGTAGACAACAAACGGCAATAAAATACATAACAAGCAAAAGCAGTAAACTATTCAGGAACACAAAAAATCAATATGGAGGGGTAACCAACCCCTCGAACTATTAACTACTGGAAACGCGCACTGCCCATAAGCCACATGTTGTTGTTTTGCCGGTCGCACAGCAGCTGTGCGTTACTGGTGTAATCCATGGACTTGCAGGCGCTTGAAATGTGGGGCAAGAACTCACCGAGTTGAGCGGCCGATCGACGGGACGATACTGCGGCATCACGCCTTTTTCATGCCGTAAACAAACAGAATCATTGTTTTTTATTTGCATTAGTTGTGGCATCTCTTTCATGTTTAATTCCTTCTCAAGACGTCTGAATCTGAGAAACTCAACTAGTTTGTTTTTCCTTTTATTTGACAAATGTTAGTAATGTTTTTGATTATTTCCGAGTGGACATGGTGAAGAGGTTGCTCTGCGTACAACTGCACGTCCAGATGGACTCTAGGCAGCCACATTTCGTGTCACGCGAATACAAGTTACTTACTATAATCAACCATGTCATCTATTTTACCTTTAACTTCCAAAAATAGTAATTTTCATCCAATAGTAATATGTTCTGTAATGATCCGAAAATTTTTAACTGGGTTATCCAAATAATTATAAAGTTAAAATAAGGACTGTTAATGAGGTACATTAATAAGCGCTAATCGTTTTTTATTCATTACCAATAATTATATAAGTTGATATAAAACATGCGTTATCACTCAATTTATTTTAATCCGCTATTGATCCAAGATATCATTGTTGGTCGTTAATATCACTTTTATGAATGCATTAAAACTATATGTCATTGCATAAAACAGTATATAGCTGACCTAGCTCTACTTTATAATTATGGGAACTTTTGTGGGGGGGATAATTTTTTTTCAAGCTTACCTGTATTTTTATTATTTTGTTTTGTTTGTTTTGGCTTTCCATTGAATAGATGGACAATTTACTAAAAAAGTGGGATTACTGCGACAAAGAGAAATCAAATTTATTTAAGACCAACCAAAAACATAACTGATTTTTTATAGGTTTGTATGTCAGTAAACATTTTTACAGAACATGAATTACCACTTAATTTTGCCCAACACACTACGAAAATTTCTCAAAAATTGGAAGCAGTTCCAACAGTTTTTTTTTTATTTTCGCATCTCATATTTACAACACACTGAGAGAAACGAAGGAGGATTTTGTCAGAAAGAAGGTGTTTTCAAGGGCCGTTTCAAGGCGGCAATTTAAGCCTATGACGAATTCACCTGGAAGCCAACGGGTTTATTTTTAAAATTAAACTGTTAATTAAGCTATTTTTTTAATAATATCTCATCACGAATGCGCAAAACATAAAAACTTTTGACATTACAAAATCACCCAACTTTTAGGAATTAGAGGCAAAGTAAAAAAGTTTTGTGTAGGTAAAATAATTTTATTTTCTAACACGTAGATTACAGTTATGGTCATGTTTGTAAAATTTTGTATGTAGGTTTACTTTGAAAATTAAAATACTATCAAAAAAATGTTGTTTTTTTCACTTGGGAAATATTTTAATCTTCGTTTTACATCTTTTACAGAACATCTTCAGTTTCCAACTTTATAAGATAAAATAACCAAGTAGCATAAAATCTCAAGTTATTTGTAGGATAGTTGTAGCATAAAAATCTTGTCCTTTTAAACTCATAAAAATAAAGAATTCACGGTTAAAAGAAAGCAGTTATCAACGAGTTTGTAATAATAGTATAAATGGTGGTTTCCTAACAATATTATTGAAGTTCTAGAAGTGATGTTAGACAGTCATTGTACTATAATGCGCTGCCCATATGGGCGGAGTGAGTTCTTGCCACATATTGTGCCCAGCGCCTGCAAGTTTCAGGAACGGCAGCCCAGGATGTTCGGCTCGGTTTCTCCGCCCACAGAGCGCG
>NW_025785059.1:0-21003 GCF_021130785.1 Homalodisca vitripennis | reverse complement strand
CCGACCTAAAAAGGTTCAATTACGCTGGTTTTAAAGTTAGAAACATTTGCAATGTAGGTCCTGTTCTAGGTGGTTTAATATTCTTGTCTTGGCTCAAGTTGTGAAAGGTAAACTTTGTAAATGAATACTGGACTTAAGAAATTGTTTTTGAGATAGTTCTTGACTCTTAACAACAAATATTGTTCATTTAAAATAATCTACATCTTGGGATATGCTTACGTAAACATGTTTTGCTGAACTCCTTGTAGACCATCCTCCATTGGTTGTAAAGAGTACTACTCGACCTATGCTCTAATTTAAGTTTTCCTTCTGACTCCTTGCGGGCCATCCTCGTGACATATGTCATTGACTAAAAAGATTTAAAAGTATTTACCCAACTTAAAACCAATTGCACTAACTTAATACATTTTTTTTATTTACTAAGAATTTCTTAGTTTGTGGTATTGAAACTTAACCAGAGAGCTTTACTCGTATATACCAAGATTACGTGGCCCATTGATATCCAGCTCTATAATTAAAACTCGAGAAGAGCCGAGTGACAAAAATAATTATGAAACCCTTACTTCGTTCATAAGTATCCATCACTTGAACTTAATGTACAAATATTAATTTTATATTAATCATTAGGGGTCAAATTAATTATCATTATATCAAATGGTGTCTCTAGGGAGGCTCCAACCGATTCTGATTAGCATTCGCCTTAAACAAATAATTTGGACAAATTCATTTGAAAAATAAAAAATATATGACTATCAAAAAGGACAGTATATTACACAAGTATCGTTTACAACTAATCTGCTATCTGCAGGATGGCAACAGTAGTGAAATTGTAATTTCATTGTTTTGTTGAATTCCCAGCAATAAGCTGAACTGAGGTTTGCTAGCAAACAAACGTCCGCCCGACCACTATGTGTGTTGGTCGGTCCATTGTTGGCTGATTGCTATTATTGGATTCATTGTTACTGTGTCTACAGTACCACCGCCGCGCCGCGCTACGACATGAATGAGAGAACAGAATTACTATTGCCTGTTAAAGTTAAGTATTTAAGAAGTATAAAACACACCTTTCAGTGCTTTTAGTATTGTACATTTTATTTTTACTGTGCAAAATAAATATTGAAATGAGAAATTAACTTGTTGAAATGTACTGCGTTGACAAGACTAAAATAGATATAGAATAGACGTTACTGAGATGAATAATAATTACGAGGCAGGAGTAACGCCAGACTAGGGTCTCGTACGAGGCTTCAATTAACTTGTATGAATAATTATCAAGCTATTCTCGAGCTATCCCTGCGGACAGACAAACAAAGCCAGTCGGAGAAAGCCTTTAGCACCCCGCAGATTTACAGCAGAGAAATATTGGCCAGCGACGCTAAGTGATATGCTTTTAATGACGATTCAGCCAAATTTCCATTGAAGGACAAGGACGATCAATCGAACCCAATCTTGTCCATGTAGAAATGACGTTAAATGCACAGCTAAAAGTACAAAGGCGAAAGGAACAATACAACAAATAATATGCGGATACAGACGGTGATTAGGACCACCGTTATAACTAGAATAACTTTGCTTCCCATAAAATTGTATGAACATCTTTTATTAAAAGTAAATCTTTAATCAACTCAGTTTAAAATTATGCTCAAAATAAAACTAATCAAGCTTTAATGTTCGATTAAAAATACCATTTAACACTGAGAAGCCGCGTAAATTGTCTAGCTTGAAAAATAGTAACTATATGCATCTAATATATATACAACCGCATGTGTAACTGACTGACTGACTGACTCACTCACTCACTCACGTATACTAATTCTAACCTACTTCCAGATGAGTTAGAGACTTGAAATTTGGTACACAGATAGCTTTCCACGTGTAACCACCAGGAAAATCCCGAAAAGTGAGAATTTTTCATTTTCAACCCCTCAAAAAAATTCCCAAAAAATCGCGCATTCTTCACCCCTGCAGGCATTTTTTGTAAGCCCGATAGCGGGCGAACCGTTGGAGCTAGCTCGGATCTGACGGAAAATTCATGGTCAGGAATGAAGTGAACTACAAAAAAGGTCTAATGACTTTTTGCTCTATCTTCCCATGGTTAAGCGACAAAACGCTCGAACATTTGAAATTCCAGAGATTTTTTCGATAAAAATAATGTTTCAAGCCCGATAGCGGCCGAACCGTTGGTCGTAGCTCAAATCTGATTGACCCATCAAATTAGCAAATTGCGCGATCTACAGAAAAGGTCCAGTAATCTTTTGCCCTATCTCGATTGGTTTGGCCGAAAAAAAAACGTGATTATGTACAATTTTTGTTGTAACTTTTACGCGAAACTTTTGTTTTTGGGGTCGATAGCGGCGAAACCATTGGTCGGAGGTCAAAATAAGACTAACGTTTTATTTAGGAAATAAGATGACCTACAAAAAAGGTCCAGTGACTTTTTACTATATTTCCCTTAGTTTGACCGCAAAACGCGATTAAGTGAAAATATTGGACATTTTCGCCTAAAAATTTACATTCCGGGCTTGATAGCGGCTAAACGGTTGGTCGTAACTCAAAACAAATTTTAAAACGGGATTTAGGAAATCACGTGATCTACAGAAAAGGTTCAGTGACTTCGGGAGTTGGCTGAGCGTTAGCTAAGCGTCAATAGTAGATAGGGACAGAGGAATATTTATTATGTTCACAGACACAATACCCTCTAAAAAAGGCCCAAGTGTGTCATTAACCCCCGGTAATATTAACCTAACCCCCCCCCCCGGGGATTTCCTGGTATGACCTGATAACCTCCTGTACATTCAACCCCCTGATGTGTTAACCCCCCTGGTAACATTAAACCCCCCCAGGGAATTTCCTGCCATGACCTCATGTCCGAATTTTACCAGTCACCAAATCTCTTAACCCCCCCCCTGGGAAGATCCTGGTATGACCAGATAACCCCCTGGAGACTTATCCCCCGGTAACGTTAACCCCCCCTGGGAATTTGTTCATATGACCAGACAATATCCTGACGAAATTAAACCCCCTCTTGTCTTAACCTCCTTAACATTAATCACCCACCCAGGGAATTTCTCGCCTTGACTAGATAGTCTCCTGGTGATATTAAACCCCCTGTTCGACTTAAAATACTGCCTTGAGGTCGGTTTTTATTATGTTTATACTAAACAATTCAAGATAGCTGACCCGTGCAGACTTTTCTCCCGAGCTCATTTCTGGCTAAACCATAGGTCGTAGATCAGATCTGAGGGCACAATCGAAAGACAAAATTAAATTTCCAACAAGAAAGGTCCAGTCACTTTTTGTCGTATCTCTAACGGTTTAACCGCAAAATGCCCTCAAAGTCAAAAGTTTTTACGAATCCGGAAAAAAATCTATGAAAAAGGTCAATTTTTAAATCCCTTGTCATTTACTTAATGTCCGGACTTAACCAGTCACCGAATTCCGCTTATCCCCGAATTTGCAAGCGTTTACTTTGGGGGCCTGGGGCGTAGCCCCCAGCGAGCCGAAGGCGAGTCTAATATATATACAACCGCATGTGTAACTGACTGACTGACTGACTCACTCACGTTATACTAATTCTAACCTACTTCCAGATGAGTTAGAGACTTGAAATTTGGTACACAGATAAGCTTTCCACGTGTAACCACCAGGAAAATCCCGAAAAGTGAGAATTTTTCATTTTCAACCCCTCAAAAAAATTCCCAAAAAATCGCGCATTCTTCACCCCTGCAGGCATTTTTTGTAAGCCCGATAGCGGGCGAACCGTTGGAGCTAGCTCGGATCTGACGGAAAATTCATGGTCAGGAATGAAGTGAACTACAAAAAAGGTCTAATGACTTTTTGCTCTATCTTCCATGGTTAAGCGACAAAACGCTCGAACATTTGAAATTCCAGAGATTTTTTTCGATAAAAATAATGTTTCAAGCCCGATAGCGGCCGAACCGTTGGTCGTAGCTCAAATCTGATTGACCCATCAAATTAGCAAATTGCGCGATCTACAGAAAAGGTCCAGTAATCTTTTGCCCTATCTCGATTGGTTTGGGCCGAAAAACGTGATTATGTACAATTTTGTGTTGTGTAAACTTTTACGCGAAACTTTTGTTTTTGGGGTCGATAGCGGCGAAACCATTGTCGAGGTCAAAATAAGACTAACGTTTTATTTAGGAAATAAGATGACCTACAAAAAAGGTCCAGTGACTTTTTACTATATTTCCCTTAGTTTGACCGCAAAACGCGATTAAGTGAAAATATTGGACATTTTCGCCTAAAAATTTACATTCCGGGCTTGATAGCGGCTAAACGGTTGGTCGTAACTCAAAACAAATTTTAAACTAGGAAATCACGTGATCTACAGAAAAGGTTCAGTGACTTCGGGAGTTGGCTGAGCGTTAGCTAAGCGTCAATAGTAGATAGGGACAGAGGAATATTTATTATGTTCACAGACACAATACCCTCTAAAAAAGGCCCAAGTGTGTCATTAACCCCCGGTAATATTAACCCCCCCCCGGGGATTTCCTGGTATGACCTGATAACCTCCCTGTACATTCAACCCCCTGATGTGTTTAACCCCCCTGGTAACATTAAACCCCCCCAGGGAATTTCCTGCCATGACCTCATGTCCGAATTTTACCAGTCACCAAATCTCTTAACCCCCCCCCCCCTGGGAAGATCCTGGTATGACCAGATAACCCCCTGGAGACTTATCCCCCGGTAACGTTAACCCCCCCTGGGAATTTGTTCATATGACCAGACAATATCCTGACGAAATTAAACCCCCTCTTGTCTTAACCTCCTTAACATTAATCACCCACCCAGGGAAATTTCTCGCCTTGACTAGATAGTCTCCCTGGTGATATTAAACCCCCTGTTCGACTTAAAATACTGCCTTGAGGTCGGTTTTTATTATGTTTATACTAAACAATTCAAGATAGCTGACCCGTGCAGACTTTTCTCCCGAGCTCATTTCTGGCTAAACCATAGGTCGTAGATCAGATCAGGGCACAATCGAAAGACAAAATTAAATTTCCAACAAGAAAGGTCCAGTCACTTTTTGTCGTATCTCTAACGGTTAAACCGCAAAATGCCCTCAAAGTCAAAAGTTTTTACGAATCCGGAAAAAAATCTATGAAAAAGGTCAATTTTTAAATCCCTTGTCATTTACTTAATGTCCGGACTTAACCAGTCACCGAATTCCGCTTATCCCCGAATTTGCAAGCGTTTACTTTGGGGGCCCTGGGGCGTAGCCCCCAGCGAGCCGAAGGCGAGTCTAATATATATACAACCGCATGTGTAACTGACTGACTGACTGACTCACTCACTCACTCACGTATACTAATTCTAACCTACTTCCAGATGAGTTAGAGACTTGAAATTTGGTACACAGATAGCTTTCCACGTGTAACCACCAGGAAAATCCCGAAAAGTGAGAATTTTTCATTTTCAACCCCTCAAAAAAATTCCCAAAAAATCGCGCATTCTTCACCCCTGCAGGCATTTTTTGTAAGCCCGATAGCGGGCGAACCGTTGGAGCTAGCTCGGATCTGACGGAAAATTCATGGTCAGGAATGAAGTGAACTACAAAAAAGGTCTAATGACTTTTTGCTCTATCTTCCATGGTTAAGCGACAAAACGCTCGAACATTTGAAATTCCAGAGATTTTTTCGATAAAAATAATGTTTCAAGCCCGATAGCGGCCGAACCGTTGGTCGTAGCTCAAATCTGATTGACCCATCAAATTAGCAAATTGCGCGATCTACAGAAAAGGTCCAGTAATCTTTTGCCCTATCTCGATTGGTTTGGCCGAAAAACGTGATTATGTACAATTTTGTTGTAACTTTTACGCGAAACTTTTGTTTTTTGGGGTCGATAGCGGCGAAACCATTGGTCGGAGGTCAAAATAAGACTAACGTTTTATTTAGGAAATAAGATGACCTACAAAAAAGGTCCAGTGACTTTTTACTATATTTCCCTTAGTTTGACCGCAAAACGCGATTAAGTGAAAATATTGGACATTTTCGCCTAAAAATTTACATTCCGGGCTTGATAGCGGCTAAACGGTTGGTCGTAACTCAAAACAAATTTTAAACGGGATTTAGGAAATCACGTGATCTACAGAAAAGGTTCAGTGACTTCGGGAGTTGGCTGAGCGTTAGCTAAGCGTCAATAGTAGATAGGGACAGAGGAATATTTATTATGTTCACAGACACAATACCCTCTAAAAAAGGCCCAAGTGTGTCATTAACCCCCGGTAATATTAACCCCCCCCCGGGGATTTCCTGGTATGACCTGATAACCTCCTGTACATTCAACCCCCTGATGTGTTAACCCCCCTGGTAACATTAAACCCCCCCAGGGAATTTCCTGCCATGACCTCATGTCCGAATTTTACCAGTCACCAAATCTCTTAACCCCCCCCCCTGGGAAGATCCTGGTATGACCAGATAACCCCCTGGAGACTTATCCCCCGGTAACGTTAACCCCCCCTGGGAATTTGTTCATATGACCAGACAATATCCTGACGAAATTAAACCCCCTCTTGTCTTAACCTCCTTAACATTAATCACCCACCCAGGGAATTTCTCGCCTTGACTAGATAGTCTCCTGGTGATATTAAACCCCCTGTTCGACTTAAAATACTGCCTTGAGGTCGGTTTTTATTATGTTTATACTAAACAATTCAAGATAGCTGACCCGTGCAGACTTTTCTCCCGAGCTCATTTCTGGCTAAACCATAGGTCGTAGATCAGATCTGAGGGCACAATCGAAAGACAAAATTAAATTTCCAACAAGAAAGGTCCAGTCACTTTTTGTCGTATCTCTAACGGTTTAACCGCAAAATGCCCTCAAAGTCAAAAGTTTTTACGAATCCGGAAAAAAATCTATGAAAAAGGTCAATTTTTAAATCCCTTGTCATTTACTTAATGTCCGGACTTAACCAGTCACCGAATTCCGCTTATCCCCGAATTTGCAAGCGTTTACTTTGGGGGCCTGGGGGCGTAGCCCCCAGCGAGCCGAAGGCGAGTCTAATATATATACAACCGCATGTGTAACTGACTGACTGACTCACTCACTCACGTATACTAATTCTAACCTACTTCCAGATGAGTTAGAGACTTGAAATTTGGTACACAGATAGCTTTCCACGTGTAACCACCAGGAAAATCCCGAAAAGTGAGAATTTTTCATTTTCAACCCCTCAAAAAAATTCCCAAAAAATCGCGCATTCTTCACCCCTGCAGGCATTTTTTGTAAGCCCGATAGCGGGCGAACCGTTGGAGCTAGCTCGGATCTGACGGAAAATTCATGGTCAGGAATGAAGTGAACTACAAAAAAGGTCTAATGACTTTTTGCTCTATCTTCCATGGTTAAGCGACAAAACGCTCGAACATTTGAAATTCCAGAGATTTTTTCGATAAAAATAATGTTTCAAGCCCGATAGCGGCCGAACCGTTGGTCGTAGCTCAAATCTGATTGACCCATCAAATTAGCAAATTGCGCGATCTACAGAAAAGGTCCAGTAATCTTTTGCCCTATCTCGATTGGTTTGGCCGAAAAACGTGATTATGTACAATTTTGTTGTAACTTTTACGCGAAACTTTTGTTTTTGGGGTCGATAGCGGCGAAACCATTGGTCGGAGGTCAAAATAAGACTAACGTTTTATTTAGGAAATAAGATGACCTACAAAAAAGGTCCAGTGACTTTTTACTATATTTCCCTTAGTTTGACCGCAAAACGCGATTAAGTGAAAATATTGGACATTTTCGCCTAAAAATTTACATTCCGGGCTTGATAGCGGCTAAACGGTTGGTCGTAACTCAAAACAAATTTTAAACGGGATTTAGGAAATCACGTGATCTACAGAAAAGGTTCAGTGACTTCGGGAGTTGGCTGAGCGTTAGCTAAGCGTCAATAGTAGATAGGGACAGAGGAATATTTATTATGTTCACAGACACAATACCCTCTAAAAAAGGCCCAAGTGTGTCATTAACCCCGGTAATATTAACCCCCCCCCCCCGGGGATTTCCTGGTATGACCTGATAACCTCCTGTACATTCAACCCCCTGATGTGTTAACCCCCCTGGTAACATTAAACCCCCCCAGGGAATTTCCTGCCATGACCTCATGTCCGAATTTTACCAGTCACCAAATCTCTTAACCCCCCCCCCCCTGGGAAGATCCTGGTATGACCAGATAACCCCCTGGAGACTTATCCCCCGGTAACGTTAACCCCCCCTGGGAATTTGTTCATATGACCAGACAATATCCTGACGAAATTAAACCCCCTCTTGTCTTAACCTCCTTAACATTAATCACCCACCCAGGGAATTTCTCGCCTTGACTAGATAGTCTCCTGGTGATATTAAACCCCCTGTTCGACTTAAAATACTGCCTTGAGGTCGGTTTTTATTATGTTTATACTAAACAATTCAAGATAGCTGACCCGTGCAGACTTTTCTCCCGAGCTCATTTCTGGCTAAACCATAGGTCGTAGATCAGATCTGAGGGCACAATCGAAAGACAAAATTAAATTTCCAACAAGAAAGGTCCAGTCACTTTTTGTCGTATCTCTAACGGTTTAACCGCAAAATGCCCTCAAAGTCAAAAGTTTTTACGAATCCGGAAAAAAATCTATGAAAAAGGTCAATTTTTAAATCCCTTGTCATTTACTTAATGTCCGGACTTAACCAGTCACCGAATTCCGCTTATCCCCGAATTTGCAAGCGTTTACTTTGGGGGCCTGGGGGCGTAGCCCCCAGCGAGCCGAAGGCGAGTCTAATATATATACACAACCGCATGTGTAACTGACTGACTGACTGACTCACTCACTCACTCACGTATACTAATTCTAACCTACTTCCAGATGAGTTAGAGACTTGAAATTTGGTACACAGATAGCTTTCCACGTGTAACCACCAGGAAAATCCCGAAAAGTGAGAATTTTTCATTTTCAACCCCTCAAAAAAATTCCCAAAAAATCGCGCATTCTTCACCCCTGCAGGCATTTTTTGTAAGCCCGATAGCGGGCGAACCGTTGGAGCTAGCTCGGATCTGACGGAAAATTCATGGTCAGGAATGAAGTGAACTACAAAAAAGGTCTAATGACTTTTTGCTCTATCTTCCATGGTTAAGCGACAAAACGCTCGAACATTTGAAATTCCAGAGATTTTTTCGATAAAAATAATGTTTCAAGCCCGATAGCGGCCGAACCGTTGGTCGTAGCTCAAATCTGATTGACCCATCAAATTAGCAAATTGCGCGATCTACAGAAAAGGTCCAGTAATCTTTTGCCCTATCTCGATTGGTTTGGCCGAAAAACGTGATTATGTACAATTTTGTTGTAACTTTTACGCGAAACTTTTGTTTTTGGGGTCGATAGCGGCGAAACCATTGGTCGGAGGTCAAAATAAGACTAACGTTTTATTTAGGAAATAAGATGACCTACAAAAAAGGTCCAGTGACTTTTTACTATATTTCCCTTAGTTTGACCGCAAAACGCGATTAAGTGAAAATATTGGACATTTTCGCCTAAAAATTTACATTCCGGGCTTGATAGCGGCTAAACGGTTGGTCGTAACTCAAAACAAATTTTAAACGGGATTTAGGAAATCACGTGATCTACAGAAAAGGTTCAGTGACTTCGGGAGTTGGCTGAGCGTTAGCTAAGCGTCAATAGTAGATAGGGACAGAGGAATATTTATTATGTTCACAGACACAATACCCTCTAAAAAAGGCCCAAGTGTGTCATTAACCCCCGGTAATATTAACCCCCCCCCGGGGATTTCCTGGTATGACCTGATAACCTCCTGTACATTCAACCCCCTGATGTGTTAACCCCCCTGGTAACATTAAACCCCCCCAGGGAATTTCCTGCCATGACCTCATGTCCGAATTTTACCAGTCACCAAATCTCTTAAACCCCCCCCCCCCCCTGGGAAGATCCTGGTATGACCAGATAACCCCCTGGAGACTTATCCCCCGGTAACGTTAACCCCCCCTGGGAATTTGTTCATATGACCAGACAATATCCTGACGAAATTAAACCCCCTCTTGTCTTAACCTCCTTAACATTAATCACCCACCCAGGGAATTTCTCGCCTTGACTAGATAGTCTCCTGGTGATATTAAACCCCCTGTTCGACTTAAAATACTGCCTTGAGGTCGGTTTTTATTATGTTTATACTAAACAATTCAAGATAGCTGACCCGTGCAGACTTTTCTCCCGAGCTCATTTCTGGCTAAACCATAGGTCGTAGATCAGATCTGAGGGCACAATCGAAAGACAAAATTAAATTTCCAACAAGAAAGGTCCAGTCACTTTTTGTCGTATCTCTAACGGTTTAACCGCAAAATGCCCTCAAAGTCAAAAGTTTTTACGAATCCGGAAAAAAATCTATGAAAAAGGTCAATTTTTAAATCCCTTGTCATTTACTTAATGTCCGGACTTAACCAGTCACCGAATTCCGCTTATCCCCGAATTTGCAAGCGTTTACTTTGGGGGCCTGGGGGCGTAGCCCCCAGCGAGCCGAAGGCGAGTCTAATATATATACAACCGCATGTGTAACTGACTGACTGACTGACTCACTCACTCACTCACGTATACTAATTCTAACCTACTTCCAGATGAGTTAGAGACTTGAAATTTGGTACACAGATAGCTTTCCACGTGTAACCACCAGGAAAATCCCGAAAAGTGAGAATTTTTCATTTTCAACCCCTCAAAAAAATTCCCAAAAAATCGCGCATTCTTCACCCCTGCAGGCATTTTTTGTAAGCCCGATAGCGGGCGAACCGTTGGAGCTAGCTCGGATCTGACGGAAAATTCATGGTCAGGAATGAAGTGAACTACAAAAAAGGTCTAATGACTTTTTGCTCTATCTTCCATGGTTAAGCGACAAAACGCTCGAACATTTGAAATTCCAGAGATTTTTTCGATAAAAATAATGTTTCAAGCCCGATAGCGGCCGAACCGTTGGTCGTAGCTCAAATCTGATTGACCCATCAAATTAGCAAATTGCGCGATCTACAGAAAAGGTCCAGTAATCTTTTGCCCTATCTCGATTGGTTTGGCCGAAAAACGTGATTATGTACAATTTTGTTGTAACTTTTACGCGAAACTTTTGTTTTTGGGGTCGATAGCGGCGAAACCATTGGTCGGAGGTCAAAATAAGACTAACGTTTTATTTAGGAAATAAGATGACCTACAAAAAAGGTCCAGTGACTTTTTACTATATTTCCCTTAGTTTGACCGCAAAACGCGATTAAGTGAAAATATTGGACATTTTCGCCTAAAAATTTACATTCCGGGCTTGATAGCGGCTAAACGGTTGGTCGTAACTCAAAACAAATTTTAAACGGGATTTAGGAAATCACGTGATCTACAGAAAAGGTTCAGTGACTTCGGGAGTTGGCTGAGCGTTAGCTAAGCGTCAATAGTAGATAGGGACAGAGGAATATTTATTATGTTCACAGACACAATACCCTCTAAAAAAGGCCCAAGTGTGTCATTAACCCCCGGTAATATTAACCCCCCCCCCGGGGATTTCCTGGTATGACCTGATAACCTCCTGTACATTCAACCCCCTGATGTGTTAACCCCCCTGGTAACATTAAACCCCCCCAGGGAATTTCCTGCCATGACCTCATGTCCGAATTTTACCAGTCACCAAATCTCTTAACCCCCCCCCCTGGGAAGATCCTGGTATGACCAGATAACCCCCTGGAGACTTATCCCCCGGTAACGTTAACCCCCCCTGGGAATTTGTTCATATGACCAGACAATATCCTGACGAAATTAAACCCCCTCTTGTCTTAACCTCCTTAACATTAATCACCCACCCAGGGAATTTCTCGCCTTGACTAGATAGTCTCCTGGTGATATTAAACCCCCTGTTCGACTTAAAATACTGCCTTGAGGTCGGTTTTTATTATGTTTATACTAAACAATTCAAGATAGCTGACCCGTGCAGACTTTTCTCCCGAGCTCATTTCTGGCTAAACCATAGGTCGTAGATCAGATCTGAGGGCACAATCGAAAGACAAAATTAAATTTCCAACAAGAAAGGTCCAGTCACTTTTTGTCGTATCTCTAACGGTTTAACCGCAAAATGCCCTCAAAGTCAAAAGTTTTTACGAATCCGGAAAAAAATCTATGAAAAAGGTCAATTTTTAAATCCCTTGTCATTTACTTAATGTCCGGACTTAACCAGTCACCGAATTCCGCTTATCCCCGAATTTGCAAGCGTTTACTTTGGGGGCCTGGGGGCGTAGCCCCCAGCGAGCCGAAGGCGAGTCTAATATATATACAACCGCATGTGTAACTGACTGACTGACTGACTCACTCACTCACTCACGTATACTAATTCTAACCTACTTCCAGATGAGTTAGAGACTTGAAATTTGGTACACAGATAGCTTTCCACGTGTAACCACCAGGAAAATCCCGAAAAGTGAGAATTTTTCATTTTCAACCCCTCAAAAAAATTCCCAAAAAATCGCGCATTCTTCACCCCTGCAGGCATTTTTTGTAAGCCCGATAGCGGGCGAACCGTTGGAGCTAGCTCGGATCTGACGGAAAATTCATGGTCAGGAATGAAGTGAACTACAAAAAAGGTCTAATGACTTTTTGCTCTATCTTCCATGGTTAAGCGACAAAACGCTCGAACATTTGAAATTCCAGAGATTTTTTCGATAAAAATAATGTTTCAAGCCCGATAGCGGCCGAACCGTTGGTCGTAGCTCAAATCTGATTGACCCATCAAATTAGCAAATTGCGCGATCTACAGAAAAGGTCCAGTAATCTTTTGCCCTATCTCGATTGGTTTGGCCGAAAAACGTGATTATGTACAATTTTGTTGTAACTTTTACGCGAAACTTTTGTTTTTGGGGTCGATAGCGGCGAAACCATTGGTCGGAGGTCAAAATAAGACTAACGTTTTATTTAGGAAATAAGATGACCTACAAAAAAGGTCCAGTGACTTTTTACTATATTTCCCTTAGTTTGACCGCAAAACGCGATTAAGTGAAAATATTGGACATTTTCGCCTAAAAATTTACATTCCGGGCTTGATAGCGGCTAAACGGTTGGTCGTAACTCAAAACAAATTTTAAACGGGATTTAGGAAATCACGTGATCTACAGAAAAGGTTCAGTGACTTCGGGAGTTGGCTGAGCGTTAGCTAAGCGTCAATAGTAGATAGGGACAGAGGAATATTTATTATGTTCACAGACACAATACCCTCTAAAAAAGGCCCAAGTGTGTCATTAACCCCCGGTAATATTAACCCCCCCCCCGGGATTTCCTGGTATGACCTGATAACCTCCTGTACATTCAACCCCCTGATGTGTTAACCCCCCTGGTAACATTAAACCCCCCCAGGGAATTTCCTGCCATGACCTCATGTCCGAATTTTACCAGTCACCAAATCTCTTAAACCCCCCCCCCCCTGGGAAGATCCTGGTATGACCAGATAACCCCCTGGAGACTTATCCCCCGGTAACGTTAACCCCCCCCTGGGAATTTGTTCATATGACCAGACAATATCCTGACGAAATTAAACCCCCTCTTGTCTTAACCTCCTTAACATTAATCACCCACCCAGGGAATTTCTCGCCTTGACTAGATAGTCTCCTGGTGATATTAAACCCCCTGTTCGACTTAAAATACTGCCTTGAGGTCGGTTTTTATTATGTTTATACTAAACAATTCAAGATAGCTGACCCGTGCAGACTTTTCTCCCGAGCTCATTTCTGGCTAAACCATAGGTCGTAGATCAGATCTGAGGGCACAATCGAAAGACAAAATTAAATTTCCAACAAGAAAGGTCCAGTCACTTTTTGTCGTATCTCTAACGGTTTAACCGCAAAATGCCCTCAAAGTCAAAAGTTTTTACGAATCCGGAAAAAAATCTATGAAAAAGGTCAATTTTTAAATCCCTTGTCATTTACTTAATGTCCGGACTTAACCAGTCACCGAATTCCGCTTATCCCCGAATTTGCAAGCGTTTACTTTGGGGGCCTGGGGGCGTAGCCCCCAGCGAGCCGAAGGCGAGTCTAATATATATACAACCGCATGTGTAACTGACTGACTGACTGACTCACTCACTCACTCACGTATACTAATTCTAACCTACTTCCAGATGAGTTAGAGACTTGAAATTTGGTACACAGATAGCTTTCCACGTGTAACCACCAGGAAAATCCCGAAAAGTGAGAATTTTTCATTTTCAACCCCTCAAAAAAATTCCCAAAAAATCGCGCATTCTTCACCCCTGCAGGCATTTTTTGTAAGCCCGATAGCGGGCGAACCGTTGGAGCTAGCTCGGATCTGACGGAAAATTCATGGTCAGGAATGAAGTGAACTACAAAAAAGGTCTAATGACTTTTTGCTCTATCTTCCATGGTTAAGCGACAAAACGCTCGAACATTTGAAATTCCAGAGATTTTTTCGATAAAAATAATGTTTCAAGCCCGATAGCGGCCGAACCGTTGGTCGTAGCTCAAATCTGATTGACCCATCAAATTAGCAAATTGCGCGATCTACAGAAAAGGTCCAGTAATCTTTTGCCCTATCTCGATTGGTTTGGCCGAAAAAACGTGATTATGTACAATTTTGTTGTAACTTTTACGCGAAACTTTTGTTTTTGGGGTCGATAGCGGCGAAACCATTGGTCGGAGGTCAAAATAAGACTAACGTTTTATTTAGGAAATAAGATGACCTACAAAAAAGGTCCAGTGACTTTTTACTATATTTCCCTTAGTTTGACCGCAAAACGCGATTAAGTGAAAATATTGGACATTTTCGCCTAAAAATTTACATTCCGGGCTTGATAGCGGCTAAACGGTTGGTCGTAACTCAAAACAAATTTTAAACGGGATTTAGGAAATCACGTGATCTACAGAAAAGGTTCAGTGACTTCGGGAGTTGGCTGAGCGTTAGCTAAGCGTCAATAGTAGATAGGGACAGAGGAATATTTATTATGTTCACAGACACAATACCCTCTAAAAAAGGCCCAAGTGTGTCATTAACCCCCGGTAATATTAACCCCCCCCCCGGGATTTCCTGGTATGACCTGATAACCTCCTGTACATTCAACCCCCTGATGTGTTAACCCCCCTGGTAACATTAAACCCCCCCAGGGAATTTCCTGCCATGACCTCATGTCCGAATTTTACCAGTCACCAAATCTCTTAACCCCCCCCCCTGGGAAGATCCTGGTATGACCAGATAACCCCCTGGAGACTTATCCCCCGGTAACGTTAACCCCCCCTGGGAATTTGTTCATATGACCAGACAATATCCTGACGAAATTAAACCCCCTCTTGTCTTAACCTCCTTAACATTAATCACCCACCCAGGGAATTTCTCGCCTTGACTAGATAGTCTCCTGGTGATATTAAACCCCCTGTTCGACTTAAAATACTGCCTTGAGGTCGGTTTTTATTATGTTTATACTAAACAATTCAAGATAGCTGACCCGTGCAGACTTTTCTCCCGAGCTCATTTCTGGCTAAACCATAGGTCGTAGATCAGATCTGAGGGCACAATCGAAAGACAAAATTAAATTTCCAACAAGAAAGGTCCAGTCACTTTTTGTCGTATCTCTAACGGTTTAACCGCAAAATGCCCTCAAAGTCAAAAGTTTTTACGAATCCGGAAAAAAATCTATGAAAAAGGTCAATTTTTAAATCCCTTGTCATTTACTTAATGTCCGGACTTAACCAGTCACCGAATTCCGCTTATCCCCGAATTTGCAAGCGTTTACTTTGGGGGCCTGGGGGCGTAGCCCCCAGCGAGCCGAAGGCGAGTCTAATATATATACAACCGCATGTGTAACTGACTGACTGACTGACTCACTCACTCACTCACGTATACTAATTCTAACCTACTTCCAGATGAGTTAGAGACTTGAAATTTGGTACACAGATAGCTTTCCACGTGTAACCACCAGGAAAATCCCGAAAAGTGAGAATTTTTCATTTTCAACCCCTCAAAAAAATTCCCAAAAAATCGCGCATTCTTCACCCCTGCAGGCATTTTTTGTAAGCCCGATAGCGGGCGAACCGTTGGAGCTAGCTCGGATCTGACGGAAAATTCATGGTCAGGAATGAAGTGAACTACAAAAAAGGTCTAATGACTTTTTGCTCTATCTTCCATGGTTAAGCGACAAAACGCTCGAACATTTGAAATTCCAGAGATTTTTTCGATAAAAATAATGTTTCAAGCCCGATAGCGGCCGAACCGTTGGTCGTAGCTCAAATCTGATTGACCCATCAAATTAGCAAATTGCGCGATCTACAGAAAAGGTCCAGTAATCTTTTGCCCTATCTCGATTGGTTTGGCCGAAAAAACGTGATTATGTACAATTTTGTTGTAACTTTTACGCGAAACTTTTGTTTTTGGGGTCGATAGCGGCGAAACCATTGGTCGGAGGTCAAAATAAGACTAACGTTTTATTTAGGAAATAAGATGACCTACAAAAAAGGTCCAGTGACTTTTTACTATATTTCCCTTAGTTTGACCGCAAAACGCGATTAAGTGAAAATATTGGACATTTTCGCCTAAAAATTTACATTCCGGGCTTGATAGCGGCTAAACGGTTGGTCGTAACTCAAAACAAATTTTAAACGGGATTTAGGAAATCACGTGATCTACAGAAAAGGTTCAGTGACTTCGGGAGTTGGCTGAGCGTTAGCTAAGCGTCAATAGTAGATAGGGACAGAGGAATATTTATTATGTTCACAGACACAATACCCTCTAAAAAAGGCCCAAGTGTGTCATTAACCCCCGGTAATATTAACCCCCCCCCGGGATTTCCTGGTATGACCTGATAACCTCCTGTACATTCAACCCCCTGATGTGTTAACCCCCCTGGTAACATTAAACCCCCCCAGGGAATTTCCTGCCATGACCTCATGTCCGAATTTTACCAGTCACCAAATCTCTTAACCCCCCCCCCTGGGAAGATCCTGGTATGACCAGATAACCCCCTGGAGACTTATCCCCCGGTAACGTTAACCCCCCCTGGGAATTTGTTCATATGACCAGACAATATCCTGACGAAATTAAACCCCCTCTTGTCTTAACCTCCTTAACATTAATCACCCACCCAGGGAATTTCTCGCCTTGACTAGATAGTCTCCTGGTGATATTAAACCCCCTGTTCGACTTAAAATACTGCCTTGAGGTCGGTTTTTATTATGTTTATACTAAACAATTCAAGATAGCTGACCCGTGCAGACTTTTCTCCCGAGCTCATTTCTGGCTAAACCATAGGTCGTAGATCAGATCTGAGGGCACAATCGAAAGACAAAATTAAATTTCCAACAAGAAAGGTCCAGTCACTTTTTGTCGTATCTCTAACGGTTTAACCGCAAAATGCCCTCAAAGTCAAAAGTTTTTACGAATCCGGAAAAAAATCTATGAAAAAGGTCAATTTTTAAATCCCTTGTCATTTACTTAATGTCCGGACTTAACCAGTCACCGAATTCCGCTTATCCCCGAATTTGCAAGCGTTTACTTTGGGGGCCTGGGGGCGTAGCCCCCAGCGAGCCGAAGGCGAGTCTAATATATATACAACCGCATGTGTAACTGACTGACTGACTGACTCACTCACTCACTCACGTATACTAATTCTAACCTACTTCCAGATGAGTTAGAGACTTGAAATTTGGTACACAGATAGCTTTCCACGTGTAACCACCAGGAAAATCCCGAAAAGTGAGAATTTTTCATTTTCAACCCCTCAAAAAAATTCCCAAAAAATCGCGCATTCTTCACCCCTGCAGGCATTTTTTGTAAGCCCGATAGCGGGCGAACCGTTGGAGCTAGCTCGGATCTGACGGAAAATTCATGGTCAGGAATGAAGTGAACTACAAAAAAGGTCTAATGACTTTTTGCTCTATCTTCCATGGTTAAGCGACAAAACGCTCGAACATTTGAAATTCCAGAGATTTTTTCGATAAAAATAATGTTTCAAGCCCGATAGCGGCCGAACCGTTGGTCGTAGCTCAAATCTGATTGACCCATCAAATTAGCAAATTGCGCGATCTACAGAAAAGGTCCAGTAATCTTTTGCCCTATCTCGATTGGTTTGGCCGAAAAACGTGATTATGTACAATTTTGTTGTAACTTTTACGCGAAACTTTTGTTTTTTGGGGTCGATAGCGGCGAAACCATTGGTCGGAGGTCAAAATAAGACTAACGTTTTATTTAGGAAATAAGATGACCTACAAAAAAGGTCCAGTGACTTTTTACTATATTTCCCTTAGTTTGACCGCAAAACGCGATTAAGTGAAAATATTGGACATTTTCGCCTAAAAATTTACATTCCGGGCTTGATAGCGGCTAAACGGTTGGTCGTAACTCAAAACAAATTTTAAACGGGATTTAGGAAATCACGTGATCTACAGAAAAGGTTCAGTGACTTCGGGAGTTGGCTGAGCGTTAGCTAAGCGTCAATAGTAGATAGGGACAGAGGAATATTTATTATGTTCACAGACACAATACCCTCTAAAAAAGGCCCAAGTGTGTCATTAACCCCCGGTAATATTAACCCCCCCCCCCGGGGATTTCCTGGTATGACCTGATAACCTCCTGTACATTCAACCCCCTGATGTGTTAACCCCCCTGGTAACATTAAACCCCCCCAGGGAATTTCCTGCCATGACCTCATGTCCGAATTTTACCAGTCACCAAATCTCTTAACCCCCCCCCCCCCTGGGAAGATCCTGGTATGACCAGATAAACCCCCTGGAGACTTATCCCCCGGTAACGTTAACCCCCCCTGGGAATTTGTTCATATGACCAGACAATATCCTGACGAAATTAAACCCCCTCTTGTCTTAACCTCCTTAACATTAATCACCCACCCAGGGAATTTCTCTCGCCTTGACTAGATAGTCTCCTGGTGATATTAAACCCCCTGTTCGACTTAAAATACTGCCTTGAGGTCGGTTTTTATTATGTTTATACTAAACAATTCAAGATAGCTGACCCGTGCAGACTTTTCTCCCGAGCTCATTTCTGGCTAAACCATAGGTCGTAGATCAGATCTGAGGGCACAATCGAAAGACAAAATTAAATTTCCAACAAGAAAGGTCCAGTCACTTTTTGTCGTATCTCTAACGGTTTAACCGCAAAATGCCCTCAAAGTCAAAAGTTTTTACGAATCCGGAAAAAAATCTATGAAAAAGGTCAATTTTTAAATCCCTTGTCATTTACTTAATGTCCGGACTTAACCAGTCACCGAATTCCGCTTATCCCCGAATTTGCAAGCGTTTACTTTGGGGGCCCTGGGGGCGTAGCCCCCAGCGAGCCGAAGGCGAGTCTAATATATATACAACCGCATGTGTAACTGACTGACTGACTGACTCACTCACTCACTCACGTATACTAATTCTAACCTACTTCCAGATGAGTTAGAGACTTGAAATTTGGTACACAGATAGCTTTCCACGTGTAACCACCAGGAAAATCCCGAAAAGTGAGAATTTTTCATTTTCAACCCCTCAAAAAAATTCCCAAAAAATCGCGCATTCTTCACCCCTGCAGGCATTTTTTGTAAGCCCGATAGCGGGCGAACCGTTGGAGCTAGCTCGGATCTGACGGAAAATTCATGGTCAGGAATGAAGTGAACTACAAAAAAGGTCTAATGACTTTTTGCTCTATCTTCCATGGTTAAGCGACAAAACGCTCGAACATTTGAAATTCCAGAGATTTTTTTCGATAAAAATAATGTTTCAAGCCCGATAGCGGCCGAACCGTTGGTCGTAGCTCAAATCTGATTGACCCATCAAATTAGCAAATTGCGCGATCTACAGAAAAGGTCCAGTAATCTTTTGCCCTATCTCGATTGGTTTGGCCGAAAAAACGTGATTATGTACAATTTTGTTGTAACTTTTACGCGAAACTTTTGTTTTTGGGGTCGATAGCGGCGAAACCATTGGTCGGAGGTCAAAATAAGACTAACGTTTTATTTAGGAAATAAGATGACCTACAAAAAAGGTCCAGTGACTTTTTACTATATTTCCCTTAGTTTGACCGCAAAACGCGATTAAGTGAAAATATTGGACATTTTCGCCTAAAAATTTACATTCCGGGCTTGATAGCGGCTAAACGGTTGGTCGTAACTCAAAACAAATTTTAAACGGGATTTAGGAAATCACGTGATCTACAGAAAAGGTTCAGTGACTTCGGGAGTTGGCTGAGCGTTAGCTAAGCGTCAATAGTAGATAGGGACAGAGGAATATTTATTATGTTCACAGACACAATACCCTCTAAAAAAGGCCCAAGTGTGTCATTAACCCCCGGTAATATTAACCCCCCCCCCGGGGATTTCCTGGTATGACCTGATAACCTCCTGTACATTCAACCCCCTGATGTGTTAACCCCCCTGGTAACATTAAACCCCCCCAGGGAATTTCCTGCCATGACCTCATGTCCGAAATTTTACCAGTCACCAAATCTCTTAACCCCCCCCCCTGGGAAGATCCTGGTATGACCAGATAACCCCCTGGAGACTTATCCCCCGGTAACGTTAACCCCCCCTGGGAATTTGTTCATATGACCAGACAATATCCTGACGAAATTAAACCCCCTCTTGTCTTAACCTCCTTAACATTAATCACCCACCCAGGGAATTTCTTTTCTCGCCTTGACTAGATAGTCTCCTGGTGATATTAAACCCCCTGTTCGACTTAAAATACTGCCTTGAGGTCGGTTTTTTATTATGTTTATACTAAACAATTCAAGATAGCTGACCCGTGCAGACTTTTCTCCCGAGCTCATTTCTGGCTAAACCATAGGTCGTAGATCAGATCTGAGGGCACAATCGAAAGACAAAATTAAATTTCCAACAAGAAAGGTCCAGTCACTTTTTTGTCGTATCTCTAACGGTTTTAACCGCAAAATGCCCTCAAAGTCAAAAGTTTTTACGAATCCGGAAAAAAATCTATGAAAAAGGTCAATTTTTAAATCCCTTGTCATTTACTTAAATGTCCGGACTTAA